>NC_058404.1:172097572-172134654 GCF_002201575.2 Neomonachus schauinslandi
CTTTCTTTCTTTCTTTCTTTCTTTCTTTCTTTCTTTCTTTCTTTCTTCCTTCCTTCCTTCCTTCCTTCCTTTCTTTCAAATATTTTTTTAATTTTATGAATCTCTAGCCCAACTTTTTAAAGTAAGTCAACCTGTTTATATCTCTTCTTTTTTCAGTTGTCTGGGTTTTTTTCCTCCTCTCTGTTCATTTTTATTGTTCTTAGAAGAGGTCATTTATCTCTACTAGAAAACTCTTTCTGATCCAAGAAGTAGTATGAGTCCCAAATAGGATAGAAATTAAATTCCATCACAACACACTCAAAAATATTGTCCAAGTTCATTTGGGATTTTAGGTTGAATGTATTTCCTTTCTTTTCAATGAGCTATTAGATAGTTTCTAAAGAAAAAAAATGTACACACACACATGCATACATCCACACAGATTTCCGGTAACCTTGTCACCACAGAATTTGATCTGTAATAATATAAATGAATATGATTGGGTTGAGGCTTAAGATACTTCTTTGAGAGAAGTATATCTTCTATAAGGAAGTAAAAAGTTAAAAGCAGAATTGAATATGCATCAAATATTCAGAAATAAATTAGAATCATTATTTTGTGTCTGGCAACATTAAGTGGTAAAAAGACTCTGGTTCTAGAGTCATGAGATGTGTTCAAATCTTTTTCCAGCCACCAATTAGAAGTGTGCATTTGGGCTAGTCATTTGACCTCCATGAGTTTCAGTGTCATCACCAGACAATGGAGAAAATACCATGTCATCCACCATCCCAGGGAGTCCCTATGACTGAGCATGAAAGGAGACAGCACACATGTAGGAACTCTGAAAAATGATGGTCTGATGATGTTGGTGACCGCCATCATCACCTGAGCCTTTCACTGAAGATAGTGCAAGAAGGGTGTTGGAGGTGGAGGGGCGGAGCCTCGTCTTTATGCCTTTATAGCAACTTCTCCCATTTTTTCTCCTTCAAAATTCTGTGACTATTCTATAACACTTAAGCTGTCTCTAAACAATTTTGGAATGCTGGTACGATGATGACAATATAGCCAGTGAATAAATTACCTGGCTAAGTGGAGTCGGGTCACCAACTTCTACTCTTATTTTTCACCAAATTGACTCATCACCTTATTTTCATAGACCAATGAGGAAGAGACAGAAGAAAGGAGTTAACTTTTATCGAGTGCTTGCTGGGCGACAGGCATTTTACATCCATCATTTCATTTAATATTCACAGTGAGATGGGCATTATTTCTACTTGACAGATAAGGAAACTGAGGCTCAGAGAGACTTGGTCAAGATCACAGAGGTAGTAGGGAGTAGAGGTGCCACCTTCCACACCCGGAACTGACCATGATACCTGTGCTTTTCTCCCATTTTCTCCCGGCATTGTCTGCCCAAATGCCCAGCAGCTGACACACGGACAAATCCAAATCGTCACCTGCAAGAGAAGACAGAGACAACATGGGTGACTAAAACCTCCAATGTGTCCTGGTTAGTATTTTCATCCTCTTCTTTCAACCTTAATTAATAACAAGTAATAAATATAACTGATCGATTTTCTCTTTCTATCCTCTGCTGTTCAAAATCCTCTTGAATTTGGGTGAGAGGAGCCAACCAGACGTGGAATGAACCGATGAAAACAGGAGAAAGCTGAGAACTTTCCTGCCTCTGAACTGCAGTCCCCAAGTAACCAAGGGTTGATTGTATAACTGGGGTAAAAATTCAACCAGTACAGAATTTGTATATACCCAAAACCTTCCATGGCTGACACTTAGGCTAGTTGTTTCCTTCCTGGGGTCCCAAGACAACTGGGTTTCCGCAAAGGAGTAAGGCACGGAGCAGTCATAAATTATTTTCAGTATTTTAACAAGTCCATCTAATTCACATATCTTAAGGAAAGATGAACAGGCCAACACAAATGTCCACGGATCTTTGCTTTGGGCTAGAATTCAAGACAAACCAATAGGAAGTACTACCACTACTTTCAGCTTAATAAGAACAATAGCAACAGTGAATATTTCCTGAGCACTTTCTCTGTGCTGGGCAGTTTGGACCCATTGTCTCTTCTGATCCTCAAAACAACCCAGGAAGGGAGAGAACATTGTTCAGCTCTCACAGATGAGGAAACAGGCACAGAGAGGTTAGGTGCCTTGCCTAGGGTGACACAGCTAACAAGTGTAAGTGAAGTTCACTGGTCATGATTAGTTATGTCCCGGTGATCAGAAGCAATGTTTGGCAGAGGTACATGTCTTTGGTAATAAAACATGGGAGGGAAGGGGGGCATTGGCTTTTACTTAATCAAGGCCAAGGAATAATGACAAGCAGTTCTTCAAAGCAAAAGGTTTGGGGGGCGCCTAGGTGGCTCAGTTGGTTAAGCAACTGCCTTCGGCTCGGGTCATGATCCTGGAGTCCCGGGATCGAGTCCCGCATCGGGCTCCCTGCTCAGCGGGGAGTCTGCTTCTCCCTCTGACCCTCCCCCCTCTCATGCTCTCTCTATCTCATTCTCTCTCTCAAATAAATAAATAAAATCTTTAAAAAAAAAAAAAAAGCAAAAGGTTTGGGAAGAGCTGAGGTATACCATTCCGGAAATGAGAGTCACTCTGTGGGGCGCATAGAACCAGAAGTTTGTCTTGGGCACCTGGAAATTTGGCTTTGTTGGTTTTGGAGGAGATCACTAGACAACTCAACTTTGAAATGAGTATGATGTCCAGAAAGGACACACACACACACACACCCCTAAATTGGTTTCACTACAAAGATGAAAGCAAGGTTGTGTTGCCTCAGTCATGAGGCTATTCTATTGTTGCTACAATTATTCAGACCTCTTTTTACACATCTGTGAAAGAGACTTCACAGATATCACAACTGTTCAATGCAGCTTTCAGATTCTGTTTAATGAGAAATAGTATACTCGCTAAGCCTTCAGTCTTGGGAGCCAGACTACTTGGGGTCCAATCCAGACTCTTTCCTAGCCATGTGACCTTGGACAAGTCACTCAACCTTCTTGCCTCAGTTTCCTCACCCGTACCACTGGGATAACAATCATAATACCTATCTGTTAAGGTCATTGTAGGAACGAAAAGAGTTGGTATTTGTCAAGTGCTTCAAACAGCACCTGCCACACAGGAAGCGCTGTGTAGGTGGTAGATGGTATTAGCCGTGCATGAAGAACTCCATGGAAACAATACAGAAATCGATGTCTGGCTTTTGAATAAAGTAAAAATGATTTTTTTTTTTTTTTAAGTCAGAATAGTGGTTACCACTAGCGGGATGGAAGAGCTCACTGTTGGAAAGGACACCTGGGAAGTTTCTGGAGCTGATACCATTTTGTTTCTTGACCTGGGTGGTAATGACACGACTATTCATTTTACGAACATTTATTAAGTTTTTCTGGAGTTTTGAGCACTTTTCTGCATGTTTTTTTAAATGTCACATTAGAAAAATTTGGACAGGAGGAAGAAAATGGAAGGAGGGGGAAGAGTGGGAGGGAGAGAGTGGAGGAAGGAGGAGGAAGGACAAGGGGAAGCTCCATGCAGTGTGACTTCCCCATTACGAAGCACTTTTGCAGCAAATGACCATTTCACAGAAAACCTAAGGCCAAGGTCTGTTTTTAATTCCGGTTTTCCAGGTGAGAAAACCCTGGCAGGGAGAGTGGTTAAGTAACATCTCCTTCAAAGTAAATGAATAGCCGAGTTGCAATGCAATTGCTGAGGGACTAACCCCTTAGTCATCTGCTTGCTGACAGACCTACAGGAAGCAGGTGAGGTCCAGGCGGGGACTAGCTGCAGGATGTCATGAGCCTAGCTTTAAAACCAGACAGTGGGTGTGAACCATCCATGAATCCCTGCAACCCCTCCGGAGGAGGCAGAGTCTAGAAGAGATCTAGAGACATGGCCCTTGAGAAGAGGTTTTAGAGTGTCCTTTTGTGAAGCATCAAAGGAGAGTCATGCGTCTGAGGAGGGCTGAGTGGCCAACTTGTACGTGAAGGGAACTAACATCTCAGCAGGCCTGGAAAATTACCTTGACAGTGTGTCCATCAACAGAACTGGCAGTGACGAGGCTTCTGGGGTTGGCCGGACCTCCCTGGACATCCCTGTGGAGGCCAGGGGGAGCAGCTCAGGTAGGCAGAGGTGACCCTTTATGTCTATTACTACTGTCCCCCCACCTCCCCCCCCGCCCCGGCTCCAGAAAAGAAAGTCCTGGAAAACTCCCACTGTCCATCACCACCTGGCAGAGACCCCTGCAGAGGTGCTAGGTCTGGCCAAAGAGTGATTGCGTTTTAGAACTGGAAGAATCCTACAGACCAACTCCTTTTACAAGGAGGATGGGTCAGAGGCTAGCTAAGCCACGGCACCTACTTAAGACTACTTAATTAATTAGAGGCAGAGCCCGAAGCAGAATACAAATTCCCTGCTCTGGGGAAAACTCTTTAAAAATGCAGTGGCTAGTTTTAATGAAATAGACTGACTCAAGAACTTGAAAGAAGAGTGTTAAAAATATGGGGAAAGGCTACATTAGGCCATAAATCTCCAAAGTAAAACTCATCTGCCTAAAATAAAAACATCAAACGCACAAGTGTGGCAGGTCTAAGAAAGAGCTCAGGATTCACCCCCCCCCCACCACCACCCAACCCTGAATTTAAGGGTGCCATCATGTGTCAGGCACAGAATAGGCTTCTAGAGGTAAGCAGTGAGCTAGATGGAGGAAGCCCT
Organism: Neomonachus schauinslandi; assembly: GCF_002201575.2. NCBI lineage: Eukaryota > Metazoa > Chordata > Mammalia > Carnivora > Phocidae > Neomonachus > Neomonachus schauinslandi. The sequence continues at coordinate 172,102,283 of NC_058404.1, forward strand.
GCCCTTGATGAGCTCACTGATGGGTGAGGGACGGGAGGGAGGGAGGAAAGGAAGGAAGGAGGCAGGGGAAGAGAGAGCAAGATTAAAAGAATAATCATATAAAATGAAGTGTTTTGAAGAGAAAGCCCAGACTGCTAGCAGAGTAAGTACCAGGTGTATTACACTGGAAAATGAGGAAGTTTGCTCTTGGCTTCCTTCCCATCCCCAGATCTCAAGTATAGAACATTCTCTTATACTACCACACCCTAGAAGCTAGAGACTGACCCAAGCCTCAGGGAATTACAGCCTCTAGGACCCTAAGACAGATTCTTTGAGCCCTTAGGGAAAACTGACCATCCTTCAGAGACAGGGGCCACATCTCCCAGAAAACCCTAAACCCATAGCTCCCCTTCAAGGAAACACAGTTTCTAATTTCCAGCAAAACGTTGCTTCCTGGGAACATGTCACTCTGTGTTCGGTTAACACCGATGCAAAGATGTTTATTGGAAGGTAAGCCTCATGAGGCTGGCCTTCTCCGTGTCCTTCACCGCCCTGTCCTGGGATGGCATGTGGGAGGCATGTGGCGTACAGGAGGAGCTCAGGCATTTCTTTGCAGAATGAATCAGCAAGCCATCAGGAGGAATTCCCCTCTTCTGATCAGATACTTTGGGAAAACCTAAAGTCAAGAACAAAAGCACTCACTATGTGCCAGGAAACTGAAAGAAACCAGGGGGAGTCAAATGGAAATCGGGCCGTGAAGACTGATTTATCAAATAGCCACTTGGAAATTACCGAGCAGCTGTTTTATATTATTAGCCACCCAGGCCAGGTTGTATCTGTCTGGCAAGTCAGTCTGTCAGAAGCCCTATTGCCAGGGACTCCCCTTGCCTGTGGAAAGGAACCATGAGTAGGACCTGGAAATTTCCAAGCTCAGGGACGAAGACACTTGAACAAAGGATGATGGGTCCAGGGAGGAAATGCCCCTAATGGGTTGCGGGCACTGGCTGACACCACGGAGGGGGGAAGGCACATACAGTCCCGACACTTATGGAGGCTACAGCCTATGGGGGAGACAGGTATTACACAAAGAATCAGATAATGACAATCGTGACCAGTGCCACAGGGGAAAAGCATGCGATGCTATAGGGGTGGGGGTCTCACAGGGGTCCTCACCTGTGTGTTTGTGGGGGAAGATTAGGGGAGGCTTACATGTGGAAGTGATAGTTAAGCTGAGAGCTGAAGGTGAGTAGAAATTAGTAGGTTAGTAAGCAGGCAAAGTGTTAGGAGCAACTTGGCCTTGGCTTGAACTGAGGAGGCGTTGGCCATGTTTGAAAGACAGTGAAAAAGTGGGATGGTCGGAGCATAGTAAGCCGGGGGGAGAGAGCGTCAGAAGCCCGATGCACTGGGACATTCACGTTATGGTAAGAAGCAATGGGAAGGCACTGAAGGGTTCAAGGAGAGGGTACGGGTAGAGCTCACCGACCAGATTTTTCCTTCAAAATGATCATCCTGCCTACCTGCCTAGCTTGGGACTAAGGATTAGAGATGCAAAGATGAATAGGATACCATATCAGCCCCCAGCAGCTCACAGACCACTGTAGAATACAGATGAAAACACAATACAGCATGATGCATGCACGAATTCTTTCCCACACTTTAGCGTGCGCCAGCATCCTGAGGAGGGCTTGTTAAAGCATAGGCTGCTGGGCCCTGCCCCCAGAGTTCTGATTTCATACTTTGGGGGTAAGGCTTGAGAATTTGCATCTGTAACAAGCTTCTGGGTTGACACGGATGCTTCCGGTCTCTAGACCGCACTTTGGAGCCCCAGAATGAACTGAATCATATGCGTGGAAGTCATGCTGACCCAGGGGGAGGAAGGCTTTTTGGAAGAATCAAAGCCTGAGCAGAGTTTTGAGGGATGTCATTAGACAGACAAGGCAAAAGAAAGGCTCCCCTAGGTATGGGGGAAAAGATCCGAACAAAGAGGCCAGAAATAGCTTCACTGGGTCTGAGAAAGCACAGGTCCAAAAGAGAAGTTCTGGTGAGTCCCTGAGCAAACACAGCCAACAGGCTGCCAGGGCAGGACCCCGCCGCTGTCCCCAAGGGAAATTTTGCTGACTATACCAACCCTACTTAAGAGGCGTCCCTCCGTGGGGAGGACAGGGCATTTCCAGAACCCCAGTCCCCAGCAGAGACAGAGGCTGGCTGTAGGAAGGCTGGGTCTCTCCTCCATTTCTCTGCGAGCCTGAGCAGTAGACCCCGGGGCTAACGGTAGCTGCGTGCCATGTTTCTCTCTCTCTCTTTCTCTTTCTCTCTCTCTCTCTCAGCAAAAGGCACAGGTCTTGTTTTCTCAGGTGGCTTAGCTGAGGCCCTGTAGAATAGGTTTCTCTATTGACTGGGGCTCTTGACTTGGCCCGCCTGGGAGAAATTAGGTCAGTTTAATCACCTCTGATGTCATCAGAGCCGCTTTCTTAATGGGAGCCCTGCGGGAGGGTGTGACCAGGAGGGGAGCTGAGGTCACCGCAGGCCGCTGCCGAGGACTCCCCGAGGCAGGTGGGTGCGTGGGCGGCGCCTGCACGGCGCCTTTGGAGTTTCATTGGCTGAGTTGTAGGACCACAGGTGGGGAGTAAATTGTGCCTGCAGGGCACTCTGCCCTCCCTGGCAAGGGGTGGTGGGAGCCACACTAATAATAGCCGTCAGGAGATAAGAGCGCAGGATCAGAGAGCAGGGAGGAGATGACGTTGGCCTGGCCCTGACCTGCAGTGGGGAGCTCTGCGGCCCCTGCTGAGTTTTTCAGAGCCCTCTGCTGCCTCGGCGCATGTCCCACCACAGCTAAGACACCCTCTCAGGGCCGTTTGGTCGGGCCTTTGGAGTGCCTGTGGGCTTGACCAAGATGAGGAGGAAAGCACTTATGTTCCCAGCCATGGCCCGGCGTCCGTGCAAAATCAGGAGGTGGAGGTGATTAGTTGAGGAGTTGTTTGCTTTTGCGGTTTCAAGCTGTCGTTTCCCAACACCAGAGCTGAGGCACCTGATCCACCTGTGGGTTCCTGACTCTGTGGGCCCGGGGTGGAGTCCACCCTTTGTTGAGAGGCACCCAAGTGAGATTTTGAAAGCCTGTGCCTGGAGGTGTAAATACAGAAGAGATCTTGAAGGAGGCGGTGGTCTCTGAGGAGTGGGTGCCCACAGTTTGCTGATCAAGGGCTCTGACAACCAAAAGCATCACCTGGGGGGAGCTCGTTAGAAACGCAGAAGACCAGGTCTTCTGAAGCAGAATCTGCCTTCTCATCAGCTTCCCAGGGGAGGTGGATGCGCATGCCAACTGGAGAAGCGCTGCTCTCTACTCCACGTCATTCAAAAGGCCTCCACCCTCTGTTGGCTTTACCTGCCGGAGAGGGCCAGGTTGGCCTCCGTGGCAGCGGGTCTTTGAACCAGCTTGCTGATTTCAGCAGCTCTGAGGCCTGGCTGCGGGGAGCGAGGCCGCTCTGGGCGTCAGCTTTTGCAGCTTGAGGTGGGACACTGCATGGACCAAAACATACGCACTAGCTCCCGAAGAGGACTTTTTCCAACAAGGGTGGTCCTGAGCCCCTGGCAATGTTTCAGTCACTTTGAACAGGTGTCTGTGTCTCCAAAGGGGGGAAATCCTGAAACAGAACATTGTAGGATGGAGCGTGCCCTGGTGCAGGCTTCTCGAACACTTCTGTGCCCATGAGTTAAGCGCCGACTCTGACATAGTAGGTCTGGGATGGGGCTTCAGACGCCACGCCTCGAACAAGCCCCCTGTAACGCCGCAGCCGCCACCAGCCACAGACCACACTTGGAGTGGCAAGGCCCTAGGAGGCTCGGGGCCGCAGACCTGGGGTGGAGTCCTCAGCTGGCTCTGTGACCTCGGGGTTCCTTAATCTCGCAGACCCTGACTTTCCTCACATCAAAAGAGACGCCTCACGGAGCTAGTAGGGCTGTTAGGCTGCTCTATATCCATCACCTCTTGCGGTAACAAATCACCACAAACACAGTGACCCCAAACAACACACATTTAGTACCTGCTAGCCCCAGAGGTCCCAAGTCCAAAAGGGGTCTCCCTGGGATAAAATCAGGATGTCCCCAGACTGTGCTCCACCTGTAGGCTCCAGGGGAAATTTCCTTGCCTTTTACAACTTCTGTAGGTCACCTGCCTCCCTTGGCTTGTGTCCCCTTCCTCCATCTTCAAAGCCAACACTGTGTCACCGCCGTATCTCCTTCTCTGACTCTGACCCTCCTGCCTCTCTTTTATAAGGACCCTTGTGACTCTATTGAGCCCACCTGGATAAATCCAAGATACTGTCTCCATCTCAAGATCCTTAACTTAATCACATCTGCAAAGTCCCTTTTGCTCTGTACGGTATATAGTCACAGGTTCCAGGGATGAGGATATGAACAATTTGGGGCATTAATCTGCCTACTACAATCATATAAAACGATTTAAATGGAGGCAATCAGCAACATGCCTGGCGCAGAAGTGCTTAGTAAGTGTCAACCTGCCTGCTTTCTTGCTCAGCCCAGTACGGAGGTTCCAGAACTTTCACAGTATCACAGTGCCCTCTACTACTGTAGCAGAGTTTCTGACTCAGTAGGTCTGGGCTGGGGCCTGCAAGTTGGCATTTCTAACCAGCCACCAGGTGAGACTGGTGCTGTTGGTTCCGGCATGGTTTGCAAACTGCCAGCCCAGTGGGAAGGAGGTGGGGGCTTCAGAATCAGGCCAAACGGGGTTTTGAAACTTGCTCTACCACTTGAGAAATTAGTTAAGCACTCGGGGACCCCGTTTTCTCATTTGCAAAGGTGTCTTCGAAGGTGTAAGTGTTTCTGACTTCACCATGGAGGTTTGTATGGCGAAGTGTAGTAATACATTATTGAGCTACACGTTCTGGATTGTTTTCTGTTCATTATGGTCATCTTCACGTTATCATGTGGCAGAGGCATGCAGTGGACAGAAGGAGCCCGTGTAATTAGATTAGTTGAATGGTGTCCCCCAAAACTCATAGGTTGAAGTCCTACCCTAGTACCTCAGAATGTAACTTGCTCTGGAAATAAAGTCATCACCTTTGTCATTAACTAAGGTCAGGTCATTAGTGTGTGTCTAATCCAGTCTAATGGTGTCCAGATCAAAAGGGGAAATCTGGACACAGTCGTGCACAGAGAGGAGACGATGTGGAGACCCAGGAAGCACACCACCTACAAGCCAAGGAACCACCAGGAGCTAACGGGAGACCTGGAACGGGTCCTTCCCTAGTGCTTTTAGAGGGAGCAGGGCCCTGACAACACCTTGATTCTGGTCTGCTAGCCACCAGAACTGTGAGACAATACATGTCTGTTACTTAAGCCACGCAGTTTGTGGTATTTTGTCACAGAAGCCCTAGGAAATTGACACTGCCCCCTTCAAAGTCATTTCTTTGTGTCTTCATTACTTTTAATCAGAATACTCTAGAGAATTGAATTCTAGAAGGATCAAGGGCAGAGAGGAGCTGCCTTGTGGGATCTGAAAACGCCCAGTGTGTGACAGCCCAGCACGGCTGCTGTGGGGATGCTGGTTTTCCTGACGGTGCTGCTGCCGGCCCATGGGACCCAGGCCTGGGGGGCCACCAACTGTGAGGCCCGGCCCTCAGGAACTGGACATGCACGTCCACGTGAGAACCCGCAGGCAGATGCTTAGGTCTCCTTTATTCCTGACTGGCAAAGCTTGGAAACTAAAATGGCCTTCAGGAGGTAAATGGATACGTACATTGTGCTACATCCAGACGATGGAATATTATCCAGCACGAAAAAGAAACGAGCTATCAAGCCATGAAAAGGCATGGGGGAATCTTAAATGCATATCACTAAGTTGAAGAAGCCGATCTGAAAAGGCTACATACGGTAAGATTTCAACTACATGACCTTCTGGAAAAGGCCAAACTAGGGAGAAAGTGAAAAGATTAGTGGGTGCCAAGGAGTGAGGGAGAGGGATGAACCAGTGGAGCACAGGGGACTGTTAGGGCAGGGGAACTGTTCTGTATGGCCCTACAATGGACGGTACATGCTACTGTGTATTTGTCACAGCCAAGAGCGAACTCTAACACAAACTATGGATTTGGGGTGATAATGATGTGTCAGTATTGGTTCATTGACTCTAACGAAGGTACCACTTGGTGCAAGCTGTAGATAGTGGGGGCAGCTGCAGGCGTGGGGCAGGGGGGCTCTGGGATATCTCTGTCCTTTCTGTTCTATTTTGTTGTGAACATAAAACCACTCTAAAAAATAAATTTTATCTATTAAAACAAAACAAAACAAAATGAAACCAGGAAACAGACTGGATTTGGCCTGTGGGCCATAATTTGCCAACCCTTACTTAATCTTATCTGCTGACCCCCACTCCCCAGGCCTGCATTTTTGCTTTAGACTTCATGGGGCTCCCCAACGCAGCCAACAGGCACCCCATGCAAATGGCTAGCCATGTAGCTTCAAACTTAATTCCAGAAGAGATCCAGTATCAGACTGGACAGACATGGGGATGTTGGATGGGATCCAGTAGCTCCTTCCCACCTATAAGCAAGAATTCCTGGCCTGAAGGGCAAATGGTAAAAGTGGGCCTTCAGGGTGCAGGGAAAAATCGGGGTCCCAGGCTCCCAGTGGGCAGCCAATCCAGCGCCGCAGCCCTTACTCAGGCTCCTGGGTGGCCTTCGCCAAGTGAGTCAGGAACGGGTTAACGGCCAAACCGGAAACTGCAGTTTGAGCTCCAGTGCACCTTTAGAATCACAACCCGGGCCCGGATTAACATTTGAGAAAATAACCCCTCAGGAAGGTGTTCTCTAATAAAAGGATCTTATTTCCACTACACCCTCCACCTTCCCCCCCACCCCTTCAGTCTGAAACAAGCTCAGAAGGCTGTCAAGCTGAGTGATGATGAGTCAGAAGTGGAACCAGACAAGTCTGCTCTCCGGGTGCTTCGGGACACCTGCACGGGATCGGGGCGGGGCGGGGCGGGGGGCGTGGCTTGTGAGTAGGCGGCGCGACGGTGGACCGGATCCGTGCACACACCCAGGCAGTGGGAGTTCGCCCCAGTCAGGGAGGTAGCAGAGCCAGCCCCAGCTTTGGCACTGGCCCGGGCACCATGTGCTTCAAAGCTCTGACCTGAACTGTTCAATTGCTTCAAGTAACTACTTACACCCGTAAAACGCTTTGTGCCACAAGCCAGGTGCTTAGACAACGGAACGCCCTGGCCCCGGTGCCTTGAGAGGCGTGAGGTATCTGTGGGCTAATGAAGGATCTGTTCTACCTTCCCCACCTCTTCTGCCAGCAGTCCTCAAGTAGTAAAGCTGCGAGTAAAGAAGTTACGTTTACTACGTTATATTAAGCTGCATTCCATTGAATCCTCACCTTGACTCTATGAGGAGGGGATTCTTGTCCCCATTTTACAGATGATAAAACTGAGGCTTAGAGGGAGAATGAGTGTCCAATGACCCAAAGCTGGAAAGCAGCAGAGACAGGGCTAGAAGCCATCTCTCCTGTCTTCAGGGCCACGGCTATCTCCACCGCACCAGCTAGGAAGTCCCTTCAACTCTGACCTGGAGCAGCCCATGAGAATCCCGAAGTTTCTAGGGAAGTGGGAGGGGGCATGAATGCTGGGTTATTTCCTGGAGTAGCTCCAGAATAATTGTGGGGCTCCAAATCAAATCCCAGTCCTTATTCCACCCTCCCATAAATCTAGTCTGCCAAGTTGGACCCTAAGCCAAATGGTGTGGTTACCTGGTTGAATCTGTTGGCATATGGACTGCGTAGATTCATCTCACAGATACTGCAGTCAATGAGGCTTTAAATACATATTTCCTATCATTTTATTCATGATTACTTCCTAGAGATATATGTCCAGATTAAAAAAAAAAAAAAAAATTTACGCCCAGCCTATTTACACTGAAGGAACTGCAGTCATCTGGGAGGAAACATAATATATGACGGCAGTCCTATGGGGGAAAATAGAATAAAGAATGGGCCCTCCAGCATATGTTAGAGGCTCTTAAAGGTCCATATGCTTTGACCCAAAGTTGTAGATTGCTTGCAAACGGGGCCCCAGTTCTCTGCCCCTCCCTGTATCCATGTCCTTCGCAATGTGACTTTACAGCTCCTCCCATCTCAGGGTGGAGTCTATTTCCCCAGTCCTTGAATCTGGGCTGGCCTTGTGACTTTCTTTAGCCAAGAGAATGTACCAGAAATCATGGCATGCTGATTGCCAGTCTTGCACACTCTGCTTGCTCTGTCCAGTCATCACGTGACAAGCTGGGGCCATCCTTCTAGCGGATGAGACCACGTGAAGAGCAGATGAGCTGTCCTAGCTGATTCCTTCTAAAATAAGCTGACCTCCACCCCATCTAGCAGATAACTGCCAGATGTCTGATTGAGGTCAGTCTAGATAGTAAAAACCACCTAGATGAAGCCAAGCCAAATTGCTGACCACAGAATTATGAGCTCAAAAAATGATGTTGTTCTTTTTTTTAAGATTTTATTTATTTATTTGACGGGGGGGCGGGTAGAGAGAGAGAACAAGCAGGGGAAGCGGCAGGCAGAGGGAGAGGGAGAAGTGCTCCCTGACACGGGGCTTGATCCCAGGACGATGGGATCATGACCCAAGCCGAAGGCAGACGCTTGACCTTAACAGACTGAGCCACCCAGGCATCCCATGATGGTTGTTTTAAGTCACTAAGCTTTGGGCTAATTTGTTTTTGCAATAGCTATATGATATACGCAATAACTTTTTTTGAAATTCCAACAAAATATGTACACATGGAAAAGCTCATCTCAGTGTTAATTATAATAGCAAAACAATGGACACAACAACTTGTCAAAAATGGGAAAATTTGAGCATCAAGAAGGACTTTTACTGCATTGACTAAATTCATGAGCTCATAATGATAATGATTTTTGAAAATTCATTGTTCCTTTTAGCAGATACTAGGAAACTGACTTACTTAAAAATAATTAGTGAATAAAGAATCAAGTATTTATCTGTCCTTTCCTTATAAAATGTCCTTCAGGGTACCAAAGAGTTGATGAGAAGAAGTTTATAGAATTAGTCCAGCTACTATATGAACAAAACGAATTAAAATATCATTATTTTGCAACTCCTAACAAATGAATGGATGTAGGCATGTGTGAGGTTGATGCCATGAAAAGGAAACAAGCAGACCTCACGTGCCCCCTTATGGAAGTTCACAACACCGTCTAGGACGTATTCCTACCAAAGAATTGAATAGAAATCTGATAGATCCTCTAGTTCTAATTGCCAATGTACAGAAAATAGAGGGGACACAGGAACACGCCGAATGACACTGTAGAAATGCAATCGGCAAAAACAGACCGAGAGACTTTCTCTAGGACAGATGAGCCCGTTTCTTCAACAAATAAGTTGCAAAGAAAAAAATAGAGAAAGGAGACGGAGAGGGATTTTGTAGATTAAAAGAGGCTTTAAAGATTTATCAACTGAAGGCAGCTGGGTGGCTCAGTCAGTTAAGCGTCTGCCTTCAGCTCAGGTCATGATCCCAGGGTCCTGGGATCGAGTCCCGCATGGGGCTCCTTGCTCAGCAGGGAGCCTGCTTCTCCCTCTGCCTGCCACTCCCCCTGCTTGTGCATGCTCGCTCTCTGTGACAAATAAATAAAATCTTTAAAAAAAAAAAAAGATTTATCAACCGATTTCAATAACAGTAATAATTATGAAGCAGCTAGGGAAATTTGGACCCAGGATGATAAGAACTATTATCAAATTACTATTACCGTCTGAAGAAAGGACTCACAGCAGTTGTTACTTACTGGGAATCCACTGTGTGCTCAGCATCCCATAAGGCACCAGACTTTCAGTAGCTCATTTACATCTCACCGCAGCTCCAGAGAGAACAGCTACCAGTCTCATTTTTCAGTGAGGTCCCGGAGGCATGAAGGACTTTTTGTGAAGGCCATTCACCTGCTCAGCCCTCAAAACTTGTGCTCACCTAGGATCCATACTCATTTAGTTCGCTTGCTGTGATAGCAAATCACTGGCTTCAGCCAAAATATTTGGTATATTATGTGGAAACATTTGGTATATTATGGCAGATTCTCTCGGGGAAGGACTGTGGAGTATTTTAAGATGATAATTAGAAAGACTTGGTAGCAACTTGGAAGTATGTTAATGATTACGCAGTCACAAAGTATTACAAGCGTTCCAAATCTAACTATATTTTTAAAAATCCATTGGGCCAGATATTGAAAGGGAACAGGGTCAAATGACAGGCGTATTGACTGAGGGTGATAAGATTTGAATACATTTTATTTTGACTTTGCAGTTTGTTCTTCAATACTGTTTATTTCTTTACAATACGCAAACATCCAGAAAATGTTTTCTGACCTAGGTTTTATTTCTTTAGGATTCCATTTTCTGTGGCGGTAGTATACTAGTTTCCCGTTGTCGCTATGACAAATCGCCACCAATGTAGTGGCTTTAAAACAACACATCTTTATTATCTTACAGTTCTGGAGGTCAAAGTCCAAAGTACGTTTCACTGGGCTAAAACCAAGGGATCAGCACACCTGCATTCCTCCTGAAAGCTCTAGGGGAGATTTTGTCTTCTTGCCTTTTCCAGCTTCTAGTGCTGCTCACATTCCTTGGCTCGTGGCTCCTGCCTCCACATTATGATCTAATGGCCCATCTCCTCTGACTCTGACCTCCTGCCTCCCTCCTGTAAAGACCCTCGTGGTTATGTTGAGCCCACCTGAATAATCCAAGATAGTGTCTCCATCTCAAGATCCTTAATTTAATCATACCTGCAAAGGCCCTCTTGCTGCATAGTGTAACATAGTCGCAGGTTCCAGGGATGAGGGCATGGACATCTTTGGGATACCATTTTTCACCTACCACAAGTAGATTATTTCACCATCTGCTCTGTGCTCACATTTGGCAGGGTACCGTGCTCCTGCACGATGCCAAGAAAGTCTTACCCAAACAGGAGAACTGAAGAGAGGGAAAAGTAGAGCTGTAACTGGCCCGAGGACAGGTGAGTGGCCAGTGGGCATCCCTGGAGCAGTGCGGAATCCTGGGGGTCACAACCAGTGCACAGAGTTCATGCTTCCTGGGAAGCCACAGGAATGGGGCCGCCGATAGTTTTGGTATTCGCGCAAGAGTAGGCCAACTCCCATCAGGTGTTTGGGAGCCCTGCTCAGGTCAGCTGGGACAGAGCAGTTAAAAATAAACATACCAACCCCCAAAACCCACAGCTTTCTGGAACTGCAGGTATCATAGCATAAAGGGCTCTTGGAGTCAGGAGTGTGAGGCAGGAACTGGGGGCTCTTGCAGTCACCCGGGGGCTGACGGGAATATGAAGAGAGACCCCTTGAGTGCTTAAAGTTTAGAAAGTAGGGGCCTGGGAGCCGGGGGTCCCTCTGGGACACTCACACTGCTGTGATGGGAATAACCTGGAGAGATATAGCAAACACCCCAGTGTCAGATATTGGGCTGTTTGGGGCCCAATAACATTGATCAACTCCATCCCGCATTCAGTAGTGGCCCTTGTGCCTCGAAATCCTCTGGGGATTCTCGGGGTTAGAAAAGTGTTCTCTGGGTCTTCTCTTCTTCCCCATCACTTCCGTCTCTGAGCTCATTTCCCCTGAATCAGTCCAGTGAACAAGCGCTTTCCTGTTGCCCACGGGCTGCCCACGCCAGGGCACACAACTCCTCTCCCTCGATTTCTCCAAAAGCACCCCCCAACACACAAGGCTCAAATTTGAGGCTCAGAAAAGAATTATGGCACCAAAACTCTAAACAGCTTCAAGTTGGACAATGGACCTTTCTATCCTTACAAATCAATCTGTCTCATTCCCGTGTGGCTTTGCACCCTCAATCTTGCTTTAGACTTCCTTATTCTCTGTCCTCCCACCACCACCCTTAGGTTTCCTCTCACCTTTGAACTCAATTCTCTGCACTTTTTAATGCGGATGAATTCATCTCTTAACCGCCCCCCCTTCACTGCATCATTGAGGGTTCATTGCTGTGCCCTGCCAAGCCCTGGCCAGGCCACTCCAGCAGCAACGAACTAGACATAGGCTTTGGAAGGGGATTTTTCTTTCTACCTCCTTCTGTCTCTGTGAGAGAACTGGAAAAGTATAGAGGTAGATTCTCTGTCTGAATGTATGTAGTATCCCATAGATGCTTTAGGTTTTAAATACCAGTTCTCCTCACATTATTTAGACAGCAAGGTAAAGAAAGTAGCAATTTAGGGACCAAAATACCTGGTTTCCAGTCCCATCATTGCCAAGCGACCTCGAATAAGTCACTTCACTTCCTTGAGACTTGGTTTCCCCACTGGTAAAGAGCTGCAAGTATGTCTCGCAGAATGGTCATGATGCTTAAATAAGAAAACATGTGGGAAATTTTAAGAGTCGCAAAAGACTACAGATGAATGGAGTATTGTTAGGATCTTTAGCAAGGAAACTACTATTTATGCAGTTGGTGATCAAATAACAAGGTAAGTGGTTGGTTGGTTGGTTGGTTAGTTCGTTGGTTGGTTAGTTGGTTGGTTGGTTGGTTGGTTAGTTAGTTGGTTGGTTAGTTGGTTGGTTGGTTTTCCCACACTGTGCCTCAGAGAGCTGAGTGACAAGAAAAACCAAAACAAGCTGAGTAAATGACCAGTTCGGCCCATGCTGATTTGCGAGTGAGGCTGTCCTGCTGTAAGGTACAGACAGACCACCCACATGTACAGGCTCATGGGGCAACTGTGGGTGGTCTTGAGAGGCTACTGGCATTTTCCAGTTTCAGAGAAAAAGAAGAGGGTGACAGTGTCACCAGCTGGACCCATGTGGAGGCTGAGGTCATGGGATTTGGCCAGGCCTTCCTTACGCTCTTTCATGTCAAAGCCAAACCCAGACTAGTAAAATACAAGGTGATGTTCCTTTTTGGGTTTTGGGTTACTGTTCATGGACAGCTAAAAATTATCGTGTTGCCTGTAACTTAGGGACACCAACCTCCAAGATTTCCTAATTCCTTTATTATTGTTTCAGTCTTTTTGTTTTTGTTTTTAATCAATAGGTCTTTAACTAAAGCAAGTTCTTGATGCAAGAGCTGTGAGATGCTTCTTAAAATAAAGGATCATGGTCTTGGCCAACTAATTTTGGGAAATAGACTGTTTCTGTTAAAGAAACATACTGTGCGTTTGCATTTTAGAATTCCAAAGAAGTCCTAGAATAAAGAGGTCAGGGTTTTGCAAACTTATGCTTTCATTTGACTCTCTTATTTCTAAAGAACACGTATTAGCATCCAGTAGAGATAGTTTCCAAACAGGATGATTTGAGGAATGGACATTTCCGTGTGCCCCCAGGTCCATCCTCATTCTTCTTCTTGCTGCCCTGTGTTTCAAGAGGCTGACTTACCTGAACCGCATCAAGAGTCTCTTGCCTATTGACTTTTAGTTGGGCCTAACCAATGGAAGGAGACATGAGGGCAGGCAGAGAGAGAGGTCAGGGTATTGATTTCCCCAGTCCATTCCTTTCAAGGCTGCTGCCTGTTACCATTTGAAGGTCATGTGGCTCTCTGTTCACAGTTATTCCCTCCAGATTCTAATAACCAGTCCTTCTTCTTGCTCCTTTAGGCCAAGAGTGGTACCTGCTCCCCCATGTTGCTAATCCCAGGTCCCAGCTCCATCCCTGGTCCGTTTTCCTCAACTCTGTCCATACCTTGGTAAATTGTCCCTTGAAAACACTTTCTGAATTACTTCATTTGCATATACTCCCCTTTCCCTGCCAGGACCCTGACTAACACACTGCTTTAAATCCATGGGGGGTGGCTAACAAAAAGTCTAACATGGCAACATAAGAGAAATATTTTAAAAGCTAGTTAATAGCCAGTTGCTGTTAGAATCCTGTAAGATATGCAAAACAGAGCATAGGCTCCCAGTGTAATATTTAGATCCCTGAAATGGCTCAGCCTGATGTCACTGGGCCATTAGCTCCTGTCCTGACTCATCATGAATTACAATCTCATAGCCTTGAAAGGGCTTTGAGAGCCAAGGCAGGTCCACCGGTGCCCAGCCGTAGCCTTAGCTATGGACAAAGACTTCTAGTTTCTTTTAGGATAGTCAGGTTTCTAAGGTGGAACATCAGGTAGGAAGCTTAACTTTTTAAAAAGCAGTTTTGATGACAGACTGATGAAAAGCATTTGCAGTGGATTCTCCTTGATAAATGGGATACCCCATGTGCTTCCTTGCCAGGATTTTTTGAAGATTAATGAAAAAGCAAGTTCAATAGATAGACCTCTTGTCTTCTGTTGGTTATCAAATGCGTACTAATATCGACTGAGGGCCAGGACTGTCTGTGCTAGGGCCGGTGGGGGGGGGGGGGGGGGGGGCAGGTGGGAGGAGGAGTAAAAACAAATGAAAATGGTGGGCTCTTCCCTTGAGGAATTTGCCGTATCATTAAAAGAACATGTATATTCTCAACATTTGAGCCCAATCATAGAAAGCTTAGGAAATGGTTATTGGCCCAGTGACATCAGGCTGAGCCATTTCAGGGATCTAAATATTACACTAGATATCTAATGTAGGTATAAATAAAAATATATTTTATTGAACATTGAGGCTAGATTTTGTGTGTCTGTTTGCATGTTTATGTGCGTGCAAAAAAAAAAAATGAGCAAGTTTAGAAGCAGGACGGAATAAGGAAAGGAGTATGAGTTTTAGAGTTAATTATTTGGGTTAATTTCCATGACCATAGATAAATGATTTAACCCCCCTACAACTGCCTCATCTGAGAAAGAAATAAAGTAGGGCACCTGGGTGGCTCAGTTGGTTGAGCGACTGTCTTCAGCTCAGGTCATGATCCTGGAGTCCTGGGATCGAGTCCCGCATCGGGCTCCCTGCTCAGCAGGGAGTTTGCTTCTCCCTCTCCCGCTCCCCCCACTTGTGCTCTCTCTCTCTCTCACTCTCTCTCTCAAATAAATAAATAAAATCTTTAAAAAAAAAAAAGAAAGAAAGTAAATGAGATATACCAAATACGTAGGTAAGAGGCACAGATGTCAAGAAGATTCAGTGAAGTCAGATAAACAAAAGGGTCTAGGCTGAGGTGGCACTTTGGAGGTCCTCATGAAATAGCAATTCCTCTCTTCCTTCAGAAAAAAATAGACTTTGAATTCTATTCCCGCTTTTTTTTAGAGGTGGGGAAGGGCAGAGAGAGGGAGGAAGAGGGAGAGAGAGAGAATCTTAAAGTGTCTCCACGCCCAGTGTGGAGCCCGATGTGGGGCTCGATCTCACAACTCTGAGATCATGACCTGAGCCGAAATCAAGCATCACCTGCTTAAGCAACCGAGCCACCCCCGAGCCCCTGATGTCTATTTCTCGTTTGTCTAGAAAGATTTTGTGTAGAAGGTGAGAAACTTAATGGATTTGGAGTATACAAGGCAGGGACCAACAGAAATCATGACCCCTTCAGGTACTGTCAGAAGGGGATATCAGAGCATTGGGGGGAAAAAGTGTCCACATAAAGGTTGTGCCATCCATACTGTTGCTACTGCAGAGAATTAAACTTAAGCCAGTCCAGAGAATACTCTCTTTTCTAAAGTAATTTCCAAAAGAGTAGTCCCATAATCTACCTAGGTAATATTTTCAAGAGCCACTCAAATTTTATCTGTAAACTTGTACATTCAAGCACTTCTCTCTACTTTCTTTTTTTTTTTTTAAGATTTTATTTATTTATTTATTTGAGAGAGAGAGAGAGCTCACACACAAGCAGGGGGAGCAGCAGGCAGAGGGAGAAGCAGGCTCCCTGCTGAGCAAAGAGTCCAATGCCGGACTCGATCCCAGGACCCTGAGATAACGACCTGAGCTGAGGGCAAACACTTAACCGACTGAGCCACCCAGAGCCCCTTCCCCTTCTACTTTCAACACAGCTTTCTTACCTGCAGTTTAGCTCCACTGCCCCACCCCAATCCTATGTCCCCTGAGACAGCGTCATTCACTCTTGCGTCATACATGGTGTTCTGCATTTCCTTTTACACCATCATCTGAACCTCTTTTTTCTAGTCTTTAAGAAAGTATTATGTAAGTGCCAGACTAACATAGGAAGGAGACTTTGGAAAAAAATCCAACTTAGGTATGGAGGTACCTTAATCCCAGGGAAACTTTAAAAGTCAACTGGAGAACTGACCACTTTATTTAGAAGAACTGGAAAGCCTCCAAAGCCAATTCACACATCTTCCATGAGTGTGTGTGTGTGTGTGTGTGTGTGTGTGTGTACAGGACATTTGCAAACTGCTTGCCTCCTCAAGGACCATACTCCCCAAAATAGCCTGTGAATTAGCCAACTGGCGAGTGACCTCTGATGACTGCAAATACTGTCATACCCAGAGCTTCAAACATCTTTTAAAAAGAGGCAACAATTCATTCCCAAACCACAGCATAGTTTATTTAGCAGGAAGAGAAGGGGCCACTCTGTAAATTGGCAACAGACTGAGGAAGAGATGGTAGAGAAGGGCTTCCTTGTTTGTTTCCTGGGGCTGTGCCCTGCAGACTATGGTAATTAGGGAACAGGGTGGGGCCCTCTGGCCTGAAAATGATAGGAAAGGTGCTGCCCTAATTACTGGATTTTATTGGGATGATACTTGAGGTGTGCTTATTACCAACTGCTGAAGTTCATTAACTAGACCTCATAAATGGCAGGCTAGGGCTCTAAAGGGAAATGGGAGTATTACAGACTGCCCTGAAGCTTTTAAGTGAAGACCAGGTCCAAAAGGCCATCTTAAATACAGACATGTACTTGGTGTTTCTGCAATGAAACCATTTTGGGAAAGAAGATACCCCTGAATGCATGTCTCTCATTTGTACATCCAGTGAGCCTTGAGTACCAGGATATAGGCACATAGGATCCTGGCCCTCACTGAGCTTATTGTAATTGCTCATTGAATTGCCTGTCTGCACTGTTTGGCTATAAAATGTGGAGGTTTCCATGACTTAGAAAGTGTAGGTAAGGACACATGGTAAGGACAACTAATAGAATGAGGAAGGTCATGGGAAGTTCCCCTGAAGGAGATGACATCCCAACCAAGACCCAAGGTGGGGCAATATATCCAAACCAAAAGATGAGGGTGGCAATCCCACCTCCAGCATGATTCATCACATTGGTGCTTCTCAAATTGTGATGACTATCCGAATTGCCAGGGGATCATACTTAAATGTAGATTCTGATTCTGTTGGTCTTGGGGGCTCTGAGATTCTGTATTTATAAAAAGCTTCCAGGGGATGCTACTGGTCCAAGAATTACTCTCTTGAGTAACAATGTGCTAGAAGACCTTGAAGTACTCAGCTTCTCTATGCCTTAGTTTTCTAGTCTATGAAATGTGCCTCTAGGGGTCGGAGAAACATGAACATGGGTCCATTTGTAGCATACTTTGACTTGATCACACTGCTGACCAAATACTTGCTGATTGAATAATAGTGTGTGTGCACGCGCGCACATGTATTTAAAGATCCCTAGGAGACTTGCCAAACTGCTTTTTCTTACATCTTGTATTTTCTTCACCTAGTTAAGAAAAAATTTTAAATCCTTTTCCTATTTCAGGTTTTGTACTATTATTAGCCAGACATCAGTTCCTAAGGGAGAATATATTACACAAAGAAACTGAATTATTTAAAATGTTAAATTATTTAAAATGTTAAAGTTCTTCAAATAAAAATTTGAAAGCTGTTGGTATCTTGTAATTTTGGAGGTTAACTGATATACTGATCATGTAATATCATGTAATAATCCATGAGCAAAGGCAGGGCCTATGTATGCTGATTTCATAACTAAGTGACAAGCATTAGCTATCATATAGCCTACTTGCTATAATCAGCTTTCGGGGTAAATGGCATATCATTCATCTCAAAATTGCAAAATTTATACTTGCAATCAAACAGATGTTAAATTCAGGGGCTCCGTGACTAACCATGAAATTCACCAGTTGTACCTTGATGTCTTGGTTTTCCATAGCATTTCACTGGGAACCTGAGTCAGGGTGTGAGGGGAATTTTTGAGAAAGTATCCATGACTCAGGTGAACCAAAATGTGGGCTGGGTTCATCTCAGATATGAAAGTGATAACAAAACATAAGCAAATGCAGGCCAAACAGACTTATTCATTTTTTGGAGGGAAATGATACATTCCATTGATGGGCTCACTAGAACTGTTCTCCTTGAAAATACCTTGTGAGTATCATTCTTTTCTTACCTTTAGGATCTTTTTAAAAACTCCCAGTTTCTAATTTCTATCTAATTGCTCCATCCATTGCATTCCTACTCAGAATTATTTCTTAATAATGGTGTCACATGAGGATGAGAACATGTTCTATGTACCCCAGTGAGAAGATACCATCCCTCCTTATTAATTCACCTTCTGTTGTGTGCTAGATGCCCTTACGGGCCCTAACCAACCAGTGGTGAGTACAACGGGTGTGTGTGCTGCCTTCTCAGACTTTTAATCTAGTTGAAGAAGGCAGAAACCATGCAAGTAAACAAACAAATGTATAACTTGAACAATGTGCTCTGAAGGAAATGAACAGGGGAAAGGGATCTGATTTATTAGGATGGGCAGGAAGGATCTTGCTCAGGATGTAGCATCTAAACCTGAACTGAACAATGAGCAAAAGCCACAGTGCAAAGGTCAGGGGACGTGTTCTTGACAAGCCAACAGTATGTGCAAAGACCTGGGGTATTCAAGAAATGGGTTAGTATATGCTTCTTCATATCCAAGACCAGCTTCCCAAGAAGCTTCATGTTCTCTGTAGGAAAACAGTCAGAACATAGTATGTAGAGGTAGTATACAGAGGGAGTTATGTGATGGGGTGATTAATGGCATAAGCCCTGAAGACATACTAAGTCCTGGCTCTGCTGTTCACTAGCTGTGCATCCTTGCACAAATCCTTAAATGTCCCCACAGCTCTGTTTCCTCATCATCTGTAATACAGAAACTAGTAATAGCCGCCTCCCCTTTGTTGTGGGAACAAAATGGTGGACAAGCTAATACTTTTCTGGCACATAGTAAGTGCTTTGTAAGTGGTAGCCCTTCTTACAGACCATGTATTAGGATATAAGAGAAGTGGGGTAGGTGCTTGAACAGCGCCAAGACGAAGTACTATGAAAGCACAGAGGCGGGAAAAAGAATTTCCACTGGGGAGATCCATGGTGTTGACCTTAAAAAACAAAAGAGCCAGGGGACACCTAGGTGGCTCAGTCGGTTAAGCATGTGACTCTTGATCTCAGCTCCGGTCTTGATCTCAGTGTCTTGAGTTCACCATGCTGGGCTTGGAGGCTGCTAAAAAAAAAAAAAAAAAGAATGAGGTTTTAATTTTTATTTGTATTATTATTATTTTTATTTGTTAAAGATTTTATTCATTTATTTGAGAAAGAGAGATAATGAGAGAGAACCCAAGCAGGGAGGAGGGGCAGAGGGAGAGGGACAAGCAGACTCTGTGCTGAGCAGGGAGCCCAGGACCCTGAGATCATGACCTAAGCCGAAGGCAGACGCTTAACCGACTGAGCCACCCAGGCACCCCTTAAACGAGATTTTTAAAATTCATGTTCACAGCAGAGAAAATCATGGTTGAGATAGCTTTTGAACTGCATTTGGAAAGATGGGGAGAATTTCACTCTCTAGATGGGGTGAAAGCAGAATTGGCCTCCCGTGGACCCTTCTCAGCTCCTCTTTTCCCTCATCTTTCACGTCCAATTGCCCATCGAGTCTTTTCTCCAATCATCCACCCCTGCCTTTGTTCAAGCACTTCATGAGTCTTGACGTCTGGACGCTAGCAAGGGCAACTACCTCGTCACCGGGCTCCCTCATACTCGTGCACACCCGTGGTGCACTTAGTACGACCGTATATGGAAATTGTCCACCTGCGTGCCTGTCTTCCCCTTGGAGACTGGCCTGTGCCCTAAGTTTTTCATGAGCGCCTGTTGAACTGAATTTCTACCTGCTCTTGTTCCCCTCTTTGTCCATCAGAATCCAATCAAGATAACAGAAGCCATTCTAGGGGTTTCCAAAAGTGGGACTTGAACACAGGGAATTGGTTTGCAATTGATAGAAGAGCTGGGAAGCCCACAGGAGGTTGGAGGCAATTCAAGGATTAGCATCTGCAGGAAGTTGCTAGGGCTCCCAGGGCAAGGAGGAGAAGAGGTGGCCAGAGCCCAGAGGTGGGGACTGTGTGACTGGTGCTGAAATTCAGCACGAGCTGGTCCATGAGGATCTCTCTGAGAACACCACCCTCCATACCCCGGGTTAGACCCCAGGCCCAGCAAGGGAAGGTTGGAGAAATGCAGCCTCTAGAGGACATGCTGCCCGAGAGGGAAGGAGTGAAAGTACCCTGGCTTCTCCCCGACTTGCTCCCCCCAGGCTTCCGCCAGGGCCTTCCAAGGGCCCCATCTAGGTGGAAGCCCAGCGGCAAGGGAGCCCGGAACCGTAGTTGCCTGGGATACAGTGCAGAGCCAGGAAGGTGGGGAGCGGGACTGGAGGCCGACAGGCAACCCGTGGGTACCCCTCTGATTCCTCCCCGGGCTGCCGCCCCAGTGTTCTTTCCAAAATGCAGACCTGACTTCGTTGCCTCAGCTCCCCTAAATGTAATCAGGACAGCTCCTTGCTGCTCTGGATAAAGACCTCCAGGATAAAAACCAGTCTCTGAAGGAATCAAACTAATGATAAGAGTATATCAGAGAGGCTGGTCCATGAGGATCTCTCTGAGAACACCACCCTCCACACCCCGGGTTAGACCCCAGGCCCAGCAAGGGAAGGGGGGATCGCACTCATTCATGTCTCTGGGAGTGGAACTGAGGGTGCTTGAGCTTTTCAGGAATATTCTCCAGTGTTATCACAACAGAAAATGGTAAATATTCATAGGCACATTCGAATAATACTTGATGCTTTTCAAATGCTTTCAGAAGCAATGTCTCCTTTTGGCCTCACAACATCAGGTAAGAGGGACTTTATTAGACTGCACTAAAGTAATTATCTAAGCACCCGAGGCTACTGGATGGTGCATGGATAGGTGTGGAGCTCAGAACTGACCACTGACAGGATGGGGGGGCCCCTTATTCCTGGTTGTTTCCACCAGACCCGTGGGCCCAAGCCTGGGGTCTCAAACCTCTGAAAGTCCTTGAAACCAGTACCAGGCTCTACAAGGGGTTTTTCAGTGCACACAATGTTGATCAGAAATCACACATTAGCATAGGCTTGTATACTAAATTAAATGTGACGTTGATTTTTTTTCCATTGAACTTCAGTCCCCTTAGCTTGGTAACTAAAATTATTCTGTGAGAAAAATGAATTATTGGGACGCCTGGGTGGTTAAGCATCTGCCTCAGGCTCAGGTCCTAATCTCAGGGTCCTGGGATCGAGCCCCATGTCGGCTCCCTGCTCAGCCGAGAGTCTGCTTCTCCTTCTCCCTCTGCCCCTCCCTCCACTCATGTTCTCTCTTACTCTCTCTCAAATAAATAAATAAAATCTTTAAAAAAAAGAAGAGAAAAATGAATTATTAACTAATAAATTAAGCTTATCTGGTGGGGAAAAAAAAAAGCTCCAAACCATGGGATATGAGGAGGGCAGGAAAAGAGACAGAGAAAGGACTGGGAATACGACAGGATTCTTTCACAGGATCCCCTTCCTCTATAAGCAGCCCTTCAGAAAGTCCTCTGATGCGTAGTTTCTGGGCTGGAATTTTTCTATTAAGAGGGGGGCAGGATGAATTTAGAAGGAAGGTTGTGAAATGGAGATAAAAGAAAGAGAGTCTAAAAATAGGCTTATGGAAACTGGTGCAAACTCTCTGCAGGGCAATTTGATAACACTTATATAAATATCCCTAAAAATGTGCCTTTCCTTTGAACCAGCAATGTCATTCCTAGGAATTTACCCTTAAGAAATAAATCATGGTTATTCACAAATATGCATATAAGAATACTTAGTGCAGCACCACTTATGAAAGTGAAAAATTATAAATAACCTAAATGTCCAATAATAGAGAATTTGTTAAATCATCTGAGGTATGTTTACATGGAATACCCTGTGGCCATGGGAAATGATGGTGTAGGAGAAAATGGTCATGTAAAGATATTAAGAAATCAATATGAGCTATAAAACTTCATATAGGGGCACCTGGGTGGCTCAGTCGTTAAACATCTGCCTTCGGCTCAGGTCATGATCCCAGGGTCCTGGGATCGAGCCCTGCATCGGGCTCCCTGCTCCGCGGGAAGCCTGCTTCTCCCTCTCCCACTCCCCCTGCTTGTGTTGCCTCTCTCGCTGTGTCTCTCTCTGTCAAATAAATAAACAAAATCTTAAAAAATAAATAATAAATAAAACTTTATATAAAAAAGTGTGTACCTCAAGCTGTTAACATGGACCATCTATAGGAGCTATAATTATAGTTGATTAACCTTTTTTCTTGCTTATTTTCTGAACTTTCTATACTCACTTTGATTTGGCTATCTTTTTCTTTTAATTTTAACTGCACCTTTTTTTTTAAGATTTATTTATTTTAGAGAGAGCATACATGAGCGGGGACGGGGGACGGGGAAAGGGAGAGAGAGAATCTCAAGCAGACTCCCCACTGAACGCAGAGCCCTACACAGGGCTCGATCTCACGACCCTGAAATCACGACCTGAGCCGAATTCAAGAGTCAGACGTTCAACCAACTGAGCCACCCAGACACCGCTTAACTGTATCTATTAATGTTATGGTAAAGGTGGATAATTCCTTTTAAGTGGGTTCAAAGAGATATATTTTAGATATATAGAAAAAAATTACATTTTAGTAAATAATCCTATAACGTTTGACAAACACGTACAACACAGTCAAGACAGAAGTTGCCCATCACCCCAAATAAGTTCCCGTGAGTCTCTCTGTCAGCAGTCCCTTCACCCCCTTTGATTGCTGACCTATTTCTCTCACAGAAATGGGATCATATTGTGTGTACCCTTTTGGGCCTGGCTTCTTTAAACTTAGCATCAAACTTTTTAAAATTAATTCATACTCTTGGATCAATCAATAGTTCATACCGTGGATACACCACAGTTTGGACATCCATTCATGAGTTGATGCACGTTTGCGTTGTTCTTAGTTTTTGGCTACCGTGAATAAAGCTGCTGTAGATATTCTTATTCAGGGCTTGGTGTGGAGGTATATTTTCATATTTATTTTATAAATACTTAGAAGTGGGATCACTGGGTCAAGTGAAATGTTTACCTTTAGAAGAAGTAGCCAAACTGTTTTCCAAACTGGCTGCACCATCCCCCACCTCATGAACACTTGGTTTTGCCAGATTTGTTTGTCTATTTTTCAAAAACCATTCTGATAAGACTGTAAGAGTATCTTATGCTTTTAATTTGCATTTCTTTCATGACTAATGCTATTGGGTGTCCTTTCATATGCTTATTTGCATCTGTATCTCTTCTGTGGTGAAGTTTATTCAAATCTTCCACTCATTTTTGGAGGGACTGTTTTCTTATTACTGAGTTACAAGAGTCCTTTATTTGTTCTAGACACAAATCCCTTATCAATATGTGATTAGTAAATATTTTCCCCTGGTTCGTGGCACATCTCGTAACAGTATTTTTCAAATAACAGTTCTCCATTTTGATGAAGCCCAATTTATTAATTCTTTATGAATTGTGCCTTTCTATGGTATCTAAGAAATCTTTTCTATCCCAAGGTCACAAAGATTTTCTCCTGTATTTTCTTCTAGAGCTTTCTTATTCAGATCTCTGATCACATATGCATTGCAAATATTCTCTCTCGATTTGTGCCCTATTTTTCCTTGTTCATCATATCTTTTGATGAAAAGAAGTATTTAATTTTGATGAAGTGAAATTAGCCAATTTTTATGATTTGTGTGAATGTCCTTACTTTTATATTTACCAAAAAAAACCCACTTTTTTCTCTCTTCCCTTCCCTCTCTGTCCTCCACCTCTCCTTTTTCCTTCTTCCCTTTCTCCCTCCCTTCTTTCTCCTTCCTTCTTCCTTCCTTCCTTCCTTCTCCAGCCAAGAAAGGCCTAAGACATGTAGAGAGTGTAAGATGATGGTGAATGAATGCCCAGCTCTTCTTGAGGGTTTCTGCACACTGGGGTTTGGACATAAATCAAAAACATAAGAAAGGTAGATGAGCAAACCTCATGGGTAGAATCACAGAAAGATGCAATGGCAGCCTTGTGATTAAGGGATTATTAAACCACTCACTTCATAGCCACTTCTCAAAAGTGAGATGGGCACCCATTTTTCCTCTTGTACCTCAAAATTTAAATAAAATGTGGGAATAAGTAAATACAAAGAAACTTGTTATTACTTGGTTTCGAAAGGCATATTTCATCACTTTCAATCCAAAAATTTGACTGAGGATGTTAACTGAAAGCCCAGGCAGTATAACCCGATTTCCAGGGTAATGGAGTGTTTGGACAGGTATCTTATTTCATGGATCAAATAAGACCACAGCCACACCACAAGTGTTTTATAACCTGCAGGGATTCAAGTTCCTAAACTGACCTCCATTTTACCTCATGTGTCCTATGAGTTAAGGGCCAGTACACACACACACACACACACACACACACACATATCACGAAAAGTATAATGTGTCTGAATAAAAGTACTTAAAATCAATAATGAAATGGCTGAGAGAAAAATCAGAATGGAAAAAAAAATCCCTTATCTCTAGGATATCATTCAAAGAGAAAAATTCAAGGTCAAACATGACTTTTCATAGCATTCACATTTCAGGAATCACAGCATTCCCCACCCCACCCCCCCGCCCCCCAACCCTGGTCTCAGACTTGGGATTGGCAAAAATGGTAGGGCCTTGAAAGGAAATTAACTTCCAGTTCCCTTTCTATCGTAAACAGAAATTTCCATGGGTAAACAGAAACTACCTTAGTACCCTTGGACAAACAAAAAACAATCAAGACACTGAAGTATAAGGAGGCAAAGGGTTTTGTGAGCACTGGTGTGAAGACTTTAAACAAACATCTACTTCTGCTGGTCAGCACTCTGATAACCTAGAAACAGAGAGTGGAGGACAGAAGAAGGAAGGGCCAGTGTCATTAAGTATGTTCACCAAATCAATAAAGTGTAACACAGTCTGCGCCCTGCTTCTCTAGGAAATTTCGGAGTTCTGGAAAGTGATGTATGACAATCCACCTTTCTTCTGAATGTCTGAAACAAATCTTCAGACAGGACATGACCAAATAGAGAGGTATGGGGAAGCATCCGGGCTTTATGATGACTAGTCTTAAAGACCTTTTAATGGCAGACCTCTAAGTAGGGCAAAGGCATGGACCAGGCCTTCCTTGAAATTCCATTGTCCTCACAGCTGCCATTTGGCACTTGGCATTTTCTGCCTTGAGTTACAGTTAGTTGTCCTCATGGAAATACCTTTTTCCTCCTGGCTAGATCTTAAGTTCCCCAAGGACAGGAACCCCCACAGTACAGCATGTAAAGTCTTGTATACAACAGGAATGCAATAAATATTTGCTGATTGATATTCGTTGATATAAATGTGAAGGGTATATACAGATTTTTTAAATGACTGCAATATTTTCAGACAACTCCTTGAATAACAATACAAAACATTTGGACTCCTTCCATGATGGATTTTTTTTTTACATAGAATTTAAAATTTTGAGTGCCTTTTGCAACATTATCACATATATAACTTTCAGTATCCTTTACCAATCCTATAAGTCTAGGGTGCCTGGGTGGCTCAGTCGGTTAAGCATCTGCCGTCAGCTCAGGTCATGATCCCAGGGTGCTGGGACTGAGTCCCGGATTGGGCTCCCTCCTCAGCGGGGAGTCTGCTTCTCCGTCTAACCCTCCCCCCTGCTCCTGCTTGCATGCTCTCTCTCTCTTGCAAAATAAATAAATAAATATTTTTAAAAACCAACCCTATAAATCCAAACAAAAACCAGTTTGAACTTTTACATCTCCATCCATCCTTAAGCCCATATAAAAGGCATTATTAAACCTGATGTGTCCATATATGCAAAATGATTAGAACAGTGCCTGTGTATAGATATATGTGTGTTCACAATTATTACTGAAGGTATCCATGGCAGATTGGATTACTGGCTCTTCACTCTATCCCTGCAATGGAATTATATGTCCACATTCTGCCATATGGTTTGCTGTACCTCCCAGAGTACCTGTGAGGACAATGTAAAATGTGTGTGTGTGTGTGTGTGTGCGTGTGTTTAAAATCTCCCTGGCTAACTTTAGGCTTTATGACTTTAACCAGTGAAATGTTAGAATATGTGATACAAGGAGAGGCTAAAAATGTACTTTTGTGGTTTGGTTTGGCCTCTTAAATTTCTGAATCCAACCTAAAGAAATATATGTCTCTGGTAGCTGCTGATCTCACAATGCCAGATTTGGGGAACAGACTTAAGTCCCAAATAAGAGAGAGCCACCCAGTCAACACACAGACCCATGACCCAAAGATCACTGAGAAAAATAAATAGTTGATGTACAACTAAGGTTTTTTGAGTTCTTTATTATACACTATTATCATAGCAAAAGCTGACTAATGCATGTCTTTCTTTCTTTTTTTTTTTTTTTTAAAGATTTTATTTATTTATTTGACAGAGACAGAGACAGCGAGAGCAGGAACACAAGCTGCGGGAGTGGGAGAGGGAGAAGCAGGCTTCCTGCTGAGCTGGGAGCCTGATGTGGGACTCGATCCCAGGACCCTGGGATCATGACCTGAGCCGAAGGCAGTCGCTTAACCAACTGAGCCACCCAGGCGCCCAATGCATGTCTTTCAAAGAAAAGGACATGGTCACAGTATTGATATATATAGGACATAGAGAGAACATCCTTTTTTTCTCAAGTTTAGGCATTTATTCATTCAATGAATTCTTAATGAGCACTTACTATGTTCCAGACATGGCAATAGAGATTTACAATGAATACTGCTGGGGCACCTGGGTGGCTCAGTCAGTTAATCATCTGACTCTTGATTTGGCTCAGGTCATGACCCCAGGGTCCTGGGATCCCTGCTGGGCAGGGTGTCTGCTTCTTCCTCTGCCCCTCCCCCTACTCATGTTCACATGTGCGTGTGCGCTCACTCTCTCTCTGAAATAAATAAATAAAATCTTTAAAAAAATACATAGAGCAAATATTACTAGAACAGAAAGGAGAAATAGACAAATCTTCAATTATAGTTAGAGATTTCAACACTCCTCTCAGTAATCCATAGAATAAGCAGACAGAAAATCAGTAAGGCTAGAAGAGACCTAATAACACTATCAACCAAGTTGACCTAATCGACATTTATGGAAGACTCCAAAATATCAGCATATACTTTCTCTGCAAGTACACATAGAATATTCACCAAGGCAAACAATGGTTTTGGCCAAAAAATATACTTCAACAATTTTTTAAAGTTAAATCATGCAAATAATTCCTAAGACCCCAATGGAATTAAATTAGAAATCATCAAAAATATATCAGGAAAACCCCTAAATACTTGGAAATAAACAACATATTTCTAAATAACTCATCGATCAGGGAGTATTTCACAAAAGAAATTAGAAAATATTTTGAGCTGAATAAAAATAATAAAGTTTATAAAAATTTGGTGGATGCAACTAAAGCAGAGTGTAGAGGGAAATTTATAAGATTAAATGTTTATATTAGAAATGAAAGAAAGGATACAAATCACTTATCTAAGGTTTTGCTTTAAGAAACTATAAAAAAGAAGAGCAAATTAAACCCAAAGAAAGCAGAAGGAAGGAAATAATAAAGATAAAATCAGAAATCAATGAAATTGAAAACAGAAAAAGCAAAAAACAAAACAAAAGAAGTCAATGAAACCAAAAGCTGGCTCTTCATAGTGAAATTATTAAGCATCTAGCTGGACCGATTAAGAAAAAATAGACAAGATACAAATTACCAATATGAGGAACAAGAGAGACAATATCATTATGGATTCCACAAACATGAAAAGGAAAAAAAGAGAATCTTGTGAAAACCTCCATGTCAATAAATTTGATAATTTATATAAAAATGGTTCAATTCCTTAAAAAAGATAAACTACTAAAACTCTCCAAATATAACCTCAATAACCCCATATCTATCAAGGAAACTGAAATTTCAGTTTAAAAACCTTCGCACAAGGAAAACTCCAGGTCCATATGGCTTCACTGGAATTCTACCAAACATTTAAGGAAGAAAAATGCCAATTCTACAGACTCCTGCAGAAAACTGAAGAGGAGGAAATTTTTCCAAACTCATTCTATAACGCCAGCATTACTCTGATGCCAAAACCAGACCAATAATATTTTAAGAAAAGACAACTACAGACCAATATCCCTCATGAAGAGTGATAGAAAAATTCTAAGCAAACTTTTAACAAATCAAATCCAACAATATAAAAATTGGATAAACCCAGTGGAGTTTATCACAGGAAAGCAAGATTGACTTAACATTCAAGATCCTCACTGTTAACAAAAAAAAAAAAAGGAAGAAAAATCATATAAGCATTTCAATAGACCCAAGAAAAGCATTTTATTAACTCCAACATCCATTCCCGACAAAAACTCACAGAGACTAGAAACCTCCTCAGTATGATGAAGAGCAACTACAAAAACCTACAGCTAGCATCACACATAAAGATAAAATATTAACTGTTTTCTCCCTAAGATTAGGAACAAGACATGGAGGTCCACCCTTCTATTTCTATTCAACATTCTACTGAAGGTTCTAGCCAGTGAAATTAGGCAAGAAAAAGAAATAAAAGCCATCGAGTTATGAAAGGAAGAAGTATTTATTCCTGAATGACACGATCGTCTATGTAGAAAATCCGAGGGAATCTGTTAAAAACTATTAGAACTAATATGTGAGTTTAGCAAGATCACAGTACGTAAGATCTATGTACAGAAAGCAATGGTATGCCTATACACTGGCAATAAATACTGCAAAAGTGAATTTTTAAAAATAATATTTACAGGGCGCCTGGGTGGCTCAGTCGTTAAGCCTCTGCCTTCGGCTCAGGTCATGATCCCAGGGTCCTGGGATCAAGCCCCGCATCGGGCTCCCTGCTCAGTGGGAAGCCTGCTTCTCCCTCACCCACTCCCCCTGCTCCTGTTCCTGCTCTCGTTATCTCTCTCTCTGTCAAATAAATAAACAAAATCTTTAAAAAATATATTATTTACAATGGCACCAAAATATGAAATACTTGAGGATAAATCTGATAACTTACAGATACTGCTGAAAGTAACTAAAGAACACCTAAATAAGAGGTGCATGATACTGTGTTCAAGGGTCAAAAGACTCAGTGTTGTTAAGAAGTCAATTCTGCTCCAACTGATCTATAGATTCAACACAATTCCAATCAAAATGCCAAGAGGGCTTTTTTTTTTGGTAGAAATTGACAAACTGATCCTAAAATTTACAGTGAGGTGCAAAGAATGTAGAAGAGCCAAAGCAACTTTTAAAAAGAACAAAGTTGAGGAGCTAACATTACTTGATTTCTTTTTTTTTTTTTTTAAGATTTATTTATTTATTTGACAGAGAGACACAGCGAGAGAGGGAACACAAGCAGAGGGAGAGGGAGAAGCAGTTCGGCAGTTCCTTCTAAAGTTATTTACCATATACTTGCCCAGTGACCGAGGATTTCACTTTTAGGTCTACCTGGTGGGGAGGGGAAGCCTAAGTATGTGACTATTCATAGCAGCCTTATTTTAGTAGTCAAAGACTTGAAATCGCCCACATGTACATTAGTTGGTGTGTGGTTAGACAATTTGTGATGCTTCCATGCAAGAACTATTCGCTAATAGGGGCGCCTGGGTGGCTCAGTCATTAAGCATCTGCCTTCAGCTCAGGTCATGATCTCAGGGTCCTGGGATCGAGCCCCGCATCCGGCTCCCTGCTCAGCGGGAAGCCTGCTTCTCCCTCTCCCACTCCCCCTGCTTGTGTTCCCTCTCTCGCTGTGTCTCTCTCTGTCAAATAAATAAATAAAATCTTAAAAAAAAAAAAAAAAGAACTATTCGCTAATATAAAGAGCCCACCACTAATACATGGCAACAGTTACTGATAAATCTCCAATGCATTATGCCAAGCCAGATTCAAAAGGCTGCACACTATATTTTTCATGTATAGGATGCCATAGACTGAAAGTTTGTGTCCCCAAAATTTATGTATTTAAATCAGAACCCCCGATGTGGTGGTATTTGGAGGTGGGGCCTTGGCGTGAAGGGGATTCATTCCCTAATAAAAGAGGCCCCAGAGAGCTCCCTTGCCCCTTCTGTCCTGCGAGGACAAGGCGAGAAGCACTAGGAACTGGGCTTTCCCCAGAGGCTGAATCTGCTAGTGCCTCCATCTTGGACTTCCGGTCTCTTGAACTGTGCGAAACAAATCTCTGTTCTTTTTAAGCTACTCAGTTTATGGTATATTTGTGATAACAGCCCTGAAGATGGACTAAGACATAGGGTGATCTGAAAAAGGGCAGAATGACATAGGGACAAAAACCAGAGTGGTGGTTGCTGGAGTGGGTTGGGGAGAGGGGCTGACGACAAAGGGGCATGAAGGAATTCTCGTTGAGGTATGGAGGGTTCTACACCTCAGTCGTGGTGCCTACCTGAGCATGTGCACCTGTCAGTACTAACAGGGCTGTAACCCTTGAGAACTGCCCATGGCAAGTCTGTCAGTGGGGCCGGACCCACACCTGTAGTCCCTGGGTGCCCTTCCACATGGCCTAGTGAAAGGAGCACGTGCGGGGCCCCTGGGTTCTGCTCTGTGTGGGGACGGCTGAGTCACCTCCTCCTTCCAGTCCTGTTTTCTCATGTGTAAAATCCCTCACTTGGACTATAAATGTCAAGCTCTGGAGTTTTAAGTGCGTTCACAGACATCAGCTCATTGGCCCTCACAAAATCCTGTGAAGTGGTTCATTATCCCCATTTTATTGCTGAACAACTGAAACCCAGAAAGAGGAATGAATTTCCCCAGCCATGAAGTTCTCACAAAAGGCAGGGCCGGTTTTCTCATCTCCTTTTGAGGGGCCTTGTCCCAACTGCAGGTAGGGCCAACTGTTAGGCTCCAAATCTTTCTAGGGGTCTCTCTGTTCTCCATTAGGTTTAGGGATCTCATGAAAATCATGGATGTAGTCCAGCCATCTTCAAGTCGGATAAGCAAAAAATTGACTAAACAGAAAACAGCATTTATATACCGTGAGAAAGATGGGTCTGTGGATCCAAAGTAGGACCTGCTGTTGTTGCCACCGTGCCTGCTAATAGGAAATCCTGCAATAATGTGAATGTTCAGTAACACTGAATGTTTACTGTGTGCCAGGCACTGTTCTAAATGCTCTATGCATATCATCCCATCTGATCTTCCCAACCGCCCATAGGGTCACCATAGTTAAGCCCATTTTATACGTGAAGAGCTGAGCTCAGAGAGGCTTAACCCCATGCTCCACGGCCCGTTCCCTTCCTACTGTCCCTTCCTACATGTAGCTACATGTTCATTTCTTAAAATCACGGAAGGGTCTACTCTACTGGAAAAATAAACAAAGGAAGGGAAGGAGTGGAAAAGGCGGGGAGGGAGCAAGGAAGAGCAGAAAGGTCAGCAGGCGGAGGGCAGAAGCAGATCAAAATCAAGTGAGATGAAAATGAGCATCAGCACATCTATCAAGGCAGATGGTGGTTGCCTAAGAGACTCATGAGAGGCCCAGGAAACAGAACAGAGGAGAAGGAGGCAAAGGGCTATGGGGGCCCCCCTCACCCCATCCCCATACATGTACACACACATACACACCCTCACACACATATGTGCACGCACACACATGCATACACACACATTTATACACATATCCACACACACTCATACACACGCACATGCACACACATTCATACACACATATGCGCACACACATACACACACATTTATGCACATATCCATACACATTCATACACATGCACACACACACACATTCATACACACACATCTGTGCACACACATACACACACATTTATGCACATATCCACACACACTCATGCACATGCACACACATTCATATACACACATGTGCACACATACACATTTATGCACATGCCCACACACAGTCATACACATGCACACGCACACACGTTCATACACACACATATGCGCACACACATACACACACATTTATACACATATCCACACACTCATGCATATGCACTCGCACACACATTCATACACACACATATGTGCACACAATACACATTTATGCACATATCCACACACACTCATGCACATGCACACGCACACACACATTCGTATACACACATATGTGCACACACATACGCAAACATTTATGCACATATCCACACACATTCATACACATGCACACGCACACACACATTCATATACACACACGCACGCGCAGACA
>NC_058404.1:172134754-172298000 GCF_002201575.2 Neomonachus schauinslandi
ATCCACACACATTCATGCACACATTTATACACATATCCACACACATTCATACACATGCTCACACATTTACACACATATCCACACACATTCATGCACACGTACACCCATACACACATTCACACACACATCCACACCCACACATTCATACACAGTCACACATACATACACTCATACACACGTACACACACACACTGCCTAAGACCCTGGCCTCCCTGACCTTCCTACCTGCATCCTTCACATGGGACTGCCCTGGCTTGTCTCACTTGTGTGTTTATTTGACTTAAGGCCTGCTTTAAAGGGCTCTCCAAGAAAGGCAGAGGGGGAGCAGTGGGGGAAACAACTCTTTAAAGAGAGCTTAGTGGTCAGAAAGGAGCCAAGATTAACAGCTCAGAGGGATACAGCAGCCTGGGAAGCCAGCAAAACCCTGCAGGTGGCCTCCCTTCATTTCTACCCTGCCCCCTCCCCCCCCTCCCCGCCACTGTGGAGCCCACCCCTCCCTCCTTCCTGTCCTCTCTCTGCAGCGGGTGGTGGTCACCCCTAACGCCCCAGGCTTTTCCTGTCATACTTGACTTTGTGTTGAGTGAGAAAGTCTTTTTAAGATAGTATCTACAGCAAACTCAAAGCACAAGTCATCATAAAGGAGTGTCTGACGGCAGGGAGTGTGGCCCCTCTCCCTGGGCGCCATGTCCTGGGGTGCTGAGCCAGTGTTAGGCTCCTAGAGAGAGAAATTATCTGAATGTTGAAAAGAGTAAATCCAGAGCAGGAGACCTGGTGTAGGGGAGGAAAACTTCCTTTCTTCCCTTCTAGGTTCTTTGACTGGTTTAATAATTAAGTTGACGCAAAACAGATTAGCAGGAGGGGGAAAAAAGCAAATTTTAATTTTGTATGTACAGACCTCACAGAAATATGAGACTCAAAGAAGTGACCAAAGCAGGCAGTTTTACACCTTGTAGACAAAGAAACAGTGAATTTGCGACAAGACAAAGAAGTTTGGGGTAGTAAATTAGTGAAGTAAGAGAGTAGGTTTATATCACTTTCTTGGCCCTGAATTCCCTATCCCTGGTGATAAGGCTGTCTCTTTATCTCCCGGTACAGGGAGAGTACCTTGCACATGGGAGATTTATTTCCTGCTTTCAGGGGAACAAAGGAGGGTCAGAGTGTCCTTCTTGCACTGTCTGTTTCTTAAGTAACTTTAATTCAAAATAATCACTATGCCAAAGTGGCATATTTGGGGGCAGCCCACCCTGAAGACCATCAGCTCCCTCCTCTGAAACTTCCCTGGAAGTTTTGTCTATTAAAAGCAGAGCTAATGTCTGTGGAGAGCAGAATCAGGTTAGTCAGTTCATAGTAGATTGCTCCATCTCTCACTGAACCAGTCTCAGTCCTGAGAACAGTTGTGACTCATTTCAGGAGGCAGTGAGGCAGGTGGCTTCCCAAGGTTAGGCCTATATTGTACAGACAATGAGGTATTTAAAAGAGGCATTTCTATGGAAACAAGAGAAAAATAATCGTTCATTGTTAGAGCAAATTATAAGCCTGTTTCTGAATTCTGAGGGTAGCTAGTGGAGAAGATTTCTAAGTGTCAGGCTGGAAGCATCTTTAGATAGACTGCGGATGGGCAGTGGCAATCTGACAGATTGCCCTGGTCTGCAGTCTGAGCATCTCTGGTGGCCTTTCCCAGTGCCACTGGCATGAAGATGATCTCTCCATATACGAGCTGTTGTGGTAATTTCTCTGAAGTTTATATCAAGTTGTATAATTTAGCTTGCATGGTGGCTTTGGAAAAAAAGCAGGGAGAGGGGCAGAGGGAGAGGGAGAGAAAATCTCAAGCAGACTCCGTGGTGAGCAAGGAGACCGACTCAGGGGTCAATCCCAGGACCCTGAGATCATGACCTGGCCAAAATCAAGAGTCAGACACTTAACTGACTGAGCCACCCAGGCGCCCCTCAGATTGGACTTTTAAAAGCTTCTAGAAGCTAAGAAGGCAAGCCAAGGACTTGCCATCAGACTTTGCCTACAACACCTATAGATTTGGGTTAATTTCTCTCTTTTCAAGGTCCCCAAAATATCCTGAGGTTCTTGCATCCTCCAGGAAGTGACCTTCCTTGGTCACCTACTAAGGCTGCTGGTAACCCTGTAAGCAAGTTATGAGGCTGATTTTTCCAAGGGGATTTATTAGCCCCATAAAGTCAGTCTTAGTTCCTTAAAGCTATCTGGTCATATTTGAGTCTTTGTAGATCTCCCTCAAATATGACATTTCAGTCAAAGCCTTGGTAACATAAGGAGACCTGGTGTGGGGGAGGAAAACTTCCTTTCTTCCCTTCTAGGTTCTTTGACTGGTCTAATAATGTTTTCCAATTGTGTCCTGTTACAAGAACAGTAGTTTTTGTAAATGTATGTAAATAACTATAGTGCCATGAAAATAAGATTACTCCCTGAGAGTTTCTGAATTCTTGGGGCAGGAGGGATCAGGTAGGGAGAAAAAGATAAACATTTCCTCTTTGTTCACAAAGGTATATTTTACCAAATTGCTTTCAGTCATAGGTAACTTCAGAGAAAAGAGAAAGTGTTTTTTGAATTGGAAAAACAAAATATTAGAAGTATCAGCTATGTTTTAAACAAAAAAGTCACAAAAATTATCAACATCTTCCTCAGTTCATGTCCTTTGTAATTAATATTTGTTTTGCTTGAATCCAGTTTTTCCACTAGTTCTGCAAAGTCTTACCAGGTTCAGGGTTTTTTTTTAATATATAGTAAAGGTATCAGAAACCTGTATCCTAGACTACTTTCCATGAGTCTACTTGAGGATGAAGTCTTTTGCAAACGCTTTTGCAAAAGCATCAGAGTGAAACAATAACCATATGTAAATGACAAAAGACCTAAAAATGGCCATAAAGATCTGTTGAGAGTTCATTACAAGCAATTGACAAGGAAATTTGCTTATGTCTGTGACACATCACATTTTGAGATAAAACTGGAATTGTGGCTGATAATCTAATACCAGAACATATTGAATTTCTAGGAATTTTTTACAATCTGTAGAATCCCTTTACCATAGAACATGAAGACTCACTATGACTTTTTATTTGGCAATGCTTCCCATGAATTTAACATACCAAATAAGCCTAATTAGTTTAAAATCTCCCTTTTTATAAGAAGAGAAAACAAATTTTTGGAGATGTTTTAGGGACCCTTAGAAATATCACAAAGTTAGTTCAAGGTCGGAAAGACTCAATGTAGAGTTTGATTTGGGGGAAGTTTGCCAAAAATATCAAAGAGGTTTTAAAACATTCGGTCAAATAAGGATCGTAGGTCACTGTGAAACAATACATAGTTACCATTTAACCGTAGTGACAAGTAAAGACTTCACAGGCAAATGCAGAAAGTTAAATAGTTATAAAAAGCAAACAAACAAAAACCTTAGCTCTTTTAATAGAGAACACTCAGCTGTCTTAAATAATAAAGGCCCTGCTAAAGACACAGGAAATTATTTGGACAAGATACAAAATTTTTGTTTTCTGGGCAAATTACTTTTAAGAGTAAAGAAATATGTTTCCAGGATTGACACTTGGGCACGTGAATAAATACAGTGTGCCTCACTGAATGAATGTTTGCCAAAAAGTGCTTAATTGCATATACTCTAAAAACACGTGCAAAACCTTTGTTTCTAAGAATGTCAGTTGAATATGTGAATATACGCAGTACTATTTCATTGAAAAATATATGTTTACCACACTGAGGTACATAGAATAGTCTCTGTGGATCAAATGAATAAAATATGTTTTTAAGAGTTCTAAATAGGTAAATAAGGTAAAGAAAACCTTTTTTTTTTTTTTTTTTTTTTTATTTATTTATTTTTATTTATTTATTTATTTATTTATTTTTTAAAGATTTTATTTATTTATCTGACAGAGAAAGACACAGCGAGAGAGGGAACACAAACGGGGAGTGGGAGAGGGAGAAGCAGACTCCCTGCCGAGCAGGGAGCCCGATGCGGGACTCGATCCAGGGACTCCAGGATCATGACCTGAGCCGAAGGCAGTCGCTTAACCAACTGAGCCACCCAGGCGCCCCAAGAAAACCTTTTATAATCTCTTGTAAATAGCAGACCAGTAGTTCAAGAAAACGTCCTTTTAACAGAGAGAAAACCAAATTCTAATTTTGTACCAACTTATTTTTGATATTAAAATTTCTTCAACTTAATTAAATTTGTTCTAATCTTAGCCAGCTTGACTACACATTAAAATTCCTTTCCAAAGATTTCTTTTTCCATAAACTTTCTACAACTTTCTTTATACATTCAGATTCTGTCCTATGTTTTTTCCTCTTTTCCATTTTAAAATAATTAGCCTCTCTTTAGGACAGAATTATTTAATTCCCCTCAGCAAAATATATGTCCATTCCTCATACCTTTTTTTTTTTTTAAACTGAAAACACACACCCTGCTTTCTTGGCATTTAAAGATGTTTCCCTTATTATTTCCAGTGGCTTTAATTACATATATTAGCATTCTTAACCCCTAAAAACCTTAACATTTTAGTGAAAATAAAGAAGTAAACAACTATTGGGGCACCTGGGTGGCTCAGTCGTTAAGCGTCTGCCTTCGGCTCGGGTCATGATCCCAGGGTCCTGGGATCGAGCCCCGCATCGGGCTCCCTGCTCCACGGGAAGCCTGCTTCTTCCTCTCCCCCTGCTTGTGTTTCCTCTCTAGCTGTCTTTCTCTCTATGTCAAATAAATCAATAAAATCTTAAAAAAAAAAAAAAAAGGAAGTAAACAACTATTAACTGTCTTTTATATTAGCATTCTGTGACTTGGCAAATTTACAAATACTTTTTACAATTTCTAAAAATATGTTTTCTCATAATAAATTTTTCAGTATGGCCCAGGATGTATTCACAATTGGACCCAACTATCTTTAGTTTTCTGTAAAAGGAAGCCTGAGTTTATCAGTTAATGTCTTAGTATTTGATCTTATCTAGATAATAAAATTCTGTCATTTAATTTAACATAGCAAAACTCTTAACAGTGGAAGTTACCAAAGAGATTTGGGTAACTATTTTTAGGTAGACATACCATAAAACAATCATTGTAAAAAGTTCACTTAAAAACTAATACCTCACATCTACTTAATTCATTTGTTCTTAACAACCATAGATGACTCATGAAAATTTCATAAAACATTAAAGTGGTTAGCCATCATCTTAAGTTATTTTTCTTGCTGACCGATTTTGTAACAGAGATAACACCAGGTTATCTGACTCTTAGTAAGCCTACATAAAATAAAAGTATTATACTTAATGCTGATAAGTTTAAAGACAGGTCTGTATTAATTAAACCAACAAACTTAAACCAGTTTTCGTTTACCAAAACTTATCCTAGATCATGTGAACTTGAAAAACATTTGGGTTAGTTCCTATTATATTTCTAAAATTTAAAAATACTTAATTCATACACACTTATTTTTAAGCCAATTAAATTGAGATCTTTACAGATTAATTTTCACAATGCCATGCAGAGGTAGAAAAATACTACATCTGTAATGCACATACATAGACATACATAAACACACAGACAGACACAAACAGAGATCTCCTAGCTTTAATCCCAAAACTTTAGCAGTGAATCAGGTATAATGTAAAACTCACTCATTTAAAAAGAACTATGTCTCTGGCAGATGGAAAAAATTAAGGTTACCCATTGAAAGGGTTTTGGGGGGTGGATTTGTTGTTTGCTAATATTTGTGGAAAAGACTTCTAGGATTTGAATTTGTCTTTGACCAGTAATCTTAAGGAAGCTGTGTGCAGGAGAGCCTGTCTAGCAGTTTGTAATTTTATTTTTTCTTAAGTTTTTATTTTAATTCCAGTTGGTTAACATACGGTGTTATATTAGTTTCAGGTGTACAATATAGTAATTCAACAGTTCCCATCCATCACCCAGTGTTCATCATGATAAGTGCACTCCTTAATCCCCACCCACCCCCATCTCACCCATCCCCCCACACCCTCCCTCTGATAACCATGAGATTGTTGTCTATAACTGAGAGTCTGTTTCTTGCTTTGTCTCTCTCTCTTTTTTCCTTTGCTGTTTGTTTTGTTTCTTAAATTCCACATGTGAGTGAAATCATATGGTAATGCAATCCCTATCAAAATACCACCAGCATTTTTCACAGAACTAGAACAAACAATCCTAAAATTTGTATGGAACCACAGAAGACCCCAAACAGCCACAGCAATCTTGAAAAGAAAAAAGAAAAAAGAAAAAAAAAAGCAAAGCCGGAGGCATCACAATTCCAGACTTCAAATTATATTACAAAGCTGTAGTGATCAAAACAGTATGGTATTGGCACAAAAACAGACACATAGATCCATGGAACAGAATAGAAAATCCAGAAATAAACCTACAATTATATGGTCAGTTAATCGTCGACAAAGCAGGAAAAAAAATGCAATGGGAAAAAGACGCTCTCTTCAGCAAATGGTGTGAGGAAAACTGGACAGCCACATGCAGAAGAATGAAACTGGACCACTTTCTTATACCATCCACAAAAATAAACTCAAAATGGATGAAAGGTCTAAATGTGAAACCCGAAACCATGAAAATCTTAGAAGAGAACACAGGCAGTAACTTCTTTGACATCGGCCACAGCAACTTCTTTCTAGATAAGTCTCTTGAGGCAAGGGAAACAAAATTAAAAAATGAACTATTGGGACCATACCAAAATAACAAGCTTCTGACAGCAAAGGAAACAATCAACAAAACTAAAGGCAACCTCTGGAATGGGAGAAAATACCCACAAATGACATATCCGATAAAGGTTTAGTATCCAAAATCTATAAAGAACTTATAAAATTCAACACCCAAAAAACAAAGAGCAGTTTGTATTTTTAAAAGGCCTTTTTCCCTCTTTTACTTTTTTTCTCCATTCTCAAGTGAGTTTTCATTACCTCCTGGTGTATTTACATTCTAAAGACCTGGTAAGATTTACATCTTCAAGGAACAGAGAAAGAATGCAAATCCTGGACCTAAAGATTAGGCTGGAGTGCTCTATTTAAATCTTGTGGGGAAAGAAAAGCTGAAACGGGCAGCTAGGTGTTTAAGGGATTTTTTCTAGGGAAGGTGGAGGAGTTTGGGGAGCTCAGGGAATTTGCTGAGGGGATGAGACCAAATTTAAGAAGTGGAATTCATGTTGGATGTGGACTTTAGTTTTAAGTTTAATTTCCATTCTTTCATCTTGTTAAGAGGACCCCTAAGGCTAGCTGTTTTACTTCTTTGTATCCACTTTTTAATTTGCACTTTCCTTAGGTACCAAGAAGACCATTGTTTAGGATGAAAACTCTCTAAAGAAAATATTTCAAATTAGAAATTTTTCCAATTCAAAAGATCCATCACCTGCCCATTTCAATTAGTGACTCAAACCAACATGGCTTCTAATAGCTCAACCGAGGATGCAGGAGGCATCCCAAAGGAGACTGCAAAAGATGCAGCCCCCACAAGATCCAGAAAGTTCACAGCCAGTGTTGGTTAGCCTAAGAAAGCAAAGGCATGTGTGGTGAAAACGGTGTCTTTAGTTTCTCATGAGAACATAAGATGCCTCCAATCACAGACCCACTAATCTGTGACACTGGGCAGGCACTCCTGGGACAGGACTTTTCCAGCACTAACAAGACAACGAAGCTTGAGATGACAAAGGCCCTTTATGGACTGGGACCCCTCATGACAAAGTCCCCTGAGAGCTGGCACAGTCGGACAGGGAGAGGGCTTCCTGGGACTCGTGTCTCAGAACCCCAGTCTATTCAATGGGCCACCAGATGCACACCAGTTTGTGCACCTTCCAGATGGTGGAGACCAGAGAGAATATTCTCACTGGCCACAAAGCCAAGCTCTCAAGCCATAGAACAAAACACAAGGAAAACCTCATCCAGTTTCCTCCATAGGGAACCCACAGCAAAGTTCATCTGAGCAGACCCCAGCCTGGTGAGAACTGGGAATTCACCCGTCTATGAGGCCGGCTCCAACAGGCTGATAGGGCCTATGCCTCCGTTCGACCCTATGGTTTTCCTCTTTATGACAAACGACACAAAAGACAGAGACAAGAGAAAACAACGACCATCTCTGGGAGGGACGAGATTGATAGAAATCAAGGGGACTGATACCAAATCTTTACCAGATTCACTATACCCAAAAAACTCTCTCACAGCAAATCTCCTGATGATCCTGGTAAGTTAAAAAAAAAAAAAAAAGACTCTTGGCAGCCACTCTGGGGCAGAACCCCAGAAGGCTGATGTGGTAAGAAAGTCCTTCTTATCTTCTGCCGGCTCTCATCTGACGTCCTGGGATCTCTCAACTGCCACAGCAGTGCCCCCCGCTGGGCACCAAAACTGGAGGGGAGGGAAATTTTTCCTTCTTCCCTTCTAGGTTCTTTGCTTGGTCTGATGAAATAGACACGAGGGGGATTAACAAAAGAGAAAACAAATTTTAATTCCATACATATGGGAGCTCATAGAAATATGAGACTCAAAGAAATGACCAAAGTAGACAGCTTTTACACCTTTTAGACAAAGAAATCATACATTTGTGAAGAATTGATAAGACAAAGAAGTTTGGGCTTGGGGTACTAAATTAGTAAAGAAGTAACAGAGTTTGTTTATGTGCCTTCTTGACCCTGAATTCCCTATCTCTGGTGATAAGGATGTCTCTTTACCTCCTACTACAGGTAAGGCACCTTTCACGTGGGAGATTTATTTTTTGCTTCCAGGGGGATAAAGGAGGGTCAGAGTGCCCTTCCTGCATTGGCTGTTTCTGAGGTAAATTTAATTCAAAATAATCAAGATGCCAAAGCACCATATTTGAGGGCAGCCAGCCCTGAACCCCATCACGGGGTTCCAGCCCCAGCTTTGTCACTGTCTAGCAATGTGATCATGCCACTCAGGCTCTAGGGACTGGTACTCCTTATCTGTCTGAGAGTGACATGCCTCCTGCCCACCTCACAGGGTGGTTAAGGGAAAAAATGAGATAAGGCATAGGAAAGTGCCTTCCACAAATGAGCCGATGATAGGTACCCTGCAATGCTTTTGCTGATTGACTGCCCAAGTGATTGATAATGTCTTGGGGAACAAGCCCTCCTTGCTTTTTTTTTGAAACACTTTTCACCAGAAGCTAAGGGATAATGGATATAGTCTTCAGTGGGAAAGACGTTATTACAAGCATCAAACTGGTTTGATTGTGTTTTGGCCAAGGAATTTCCTACTCACTCCCTCCTGCTGTGGAATTCCTGACCCATTTAATGTGACATGTCTGTGATGGAGTCTCTAATTAAAGACTTGCAGGAAAGATAAAAAGTCATTATGTCTCATTTTAGGAAACACTTGCATTACTTAGGGTTTCCAGTGAGAAGCCCCAGGGAACGTCTGTCTTCCCAGACTTGGCAAACCTACCAGCTTTCCTGGACTCTTCTGTACTTGGTCACCAAGATGCAGACAGTAGGAGGCTCTAAGGGCCCCACCAGCCACACTGTTGGGTACAGTGACCCTAATCCCAGGCTTCAGGAGGAGCTAAGAGAGGAGAATCAAGACCCACCAACGTTCTAGGCCATGTAGAAAGAGTAGGCATGACACTCCTGGGGAAGGTGAATCAAGACCCTGCAATAATACAGAGGAGGAGAGAGAAGAGGAGCCCCTGGGGCCATGTTTGACCTGTGTCTTAAAAGGATAACATGGCAGTGGTATGGAGACAAGAATTGGGAGTGGGGCTGAGGAAGGGAGATGCAGTGGGGGCAGGGAGACAAGTCAGGAAGCCATGGGGAAGGTTCTGTGGAGAGATGGTAATCATGTGCACCGAAGTCTTTAGTTGTCTTTATTTGAAGACAACATGATTGTAGGTAAAAAAAAATCCTAAGGGATCTACTTTTTTTTTTTTTTTAAAGATTTTATATTTACTTTAGAGAGAGAGATTGGGAGAAGGAGCAGAGGGAGAGGGACAAGCCAACTCCGCGCTGAGCACAGAGCCCAACGCAGGACTCTATCTCACGACCCTGAGATCCTTACCTGAGGGAAAACCAAGGTTTGGATGTTCCTCCGACTGAACCACCCAGGCGCCCCCTGGGGAATCTATTTTTTAAAAAATGACGAGAACTAATGAGTTTAACAAGGCTGCAGGATAGAAAACCCATATAAAAATATTTCTATGTACCAACAAAAAACAATTGGCAATTGAGGTAAATCAATTTACAATAGCATCAAAAAATAATATCTTATGAGATAATTTTAACAAAATATGTGCAAAACTTGTACAAAACCCTTGCTGAGAAAAATCAAAGCAAAACTAAAGAAATGCAGGCATATGTTTATGCATTAAAAGACTCAATAGTGTTGTCAATTCCCTCTAAACTGATCTATGGATTCAACAATATGCCAATCGATATCCTAACAGCCATTTTTTAGAGGAATTAACAAGCTAATTCTAAAATTTATATGTAAGTACAAAAGATCTAGAATAGCCAAGATGATTTTTAAAAGAAGAATGATGTTAGAGGCACTACAAGATTTTAACACTTACTATAAAGCTACAGTAATCAAGAGAGCTTAATTTTGGCATAAGAATAGGTGTGTAGATCAATGCAACAGAATAGGGCCCATAATAAACCCACACAGATATGGTCAATTGATTTTCAACAATGATTTCCTATGGTGGAAAGAATAGTGTTTTAAACACATAGTGTTGGAAAAGCTGAATAGTCGTATGAGAAAAATGAACCTTGACCTGTAATTACACCATGCCCCCAAATTAACTAGAAATGCTAGTGGGTACTAAAAATGTAAAAATACCTCGAAAAGAAAACACAGAAGAAGATCTTTGTAAATCTAGTGTAGGCAACGATTTCTTAGATAGGACACAAAAACATGAATCACAGAAGGAAAAAATGATAAATTGGACTCATCAAAATTAAAAACATTTGCTCCTCAAATACATTAATGAAAAGGCAAGCCAGATATCCGGATAAAATATTCACAATACTTATTTCTGATAAAGGACTTGACTCCAGAATGTAAAGAACTTTAAAACTAAATAGTAATGAAATAAACAACCCAGTAAAAATGAGCAAAAGATTTGACACTTTACTGAAGAAGATATACCAAAAAATGCCATGCCTTTTTCAATCCCAATGAGTGCATTGTCCTCGGGTGGGTGGGCACATGGGCGTACACACACACACACACACACACAAACACGTCTTCCTTGACTGCTAAAAGTTCACTTATCCTTCAAGGCCCAGGTTCAATGTCCCTTCTCTTAAGCCATACTCAAGGTCCTTCTTTTCCGTGCTGTTCCATATTCCTTTGTATGAGCCTTTATCGTAGAACTTGCCTTGCTTTATTATGATCATCTGTTTCAGAGTCTGTTTCCTCCACTTGAATGTAAACCCCTTAAAGGAGAAGATTAGGTCTTCTTCCTCTTGTTACTTCCACCACCTAGCACAAGGCCTGGTGTAGAGCAGGTGCTCAATAATTGTTTATAAATGGAGAGGAAGAAATCTTTCTTCCTTATTTCTTGGAATGCAAATTACATCCTGGTCCTCTCATGTTTCTTAAATTAGGCTCTCCAGCAATTGGCAATCTTAGAGCCATGAGATCGTAGCATTGTAGAGCTCAGAGGACCTCAGGTGTTCACAAATCATTTTCTGCAAACCTGAGGAGTTTCCTCAGAAGCCACCTGCAAGGACTGAGGGATATTTCTCTATAACTTCACTTTAAAATCCCCTTCTACTAGAAAGTCAGATGTTTGCCAAGGTTCTGCTGTCATATCTGATACTAGAGTGGGCCTCTGGCATGTCTGACTAATGAGGTCTATGATCCTTTTCAGTCCTGATAATCTAGTAATAGATGTACCCCAACTCCATCCCCCTCCTGCAATTGACTTTGGTATGATTTTTATTCAAAGCCAAGTAATAAAGAGTGCATGAGCCAAATGATATTTCTCCTTGAGGTTCATGAAAATCCATGATCTTCTATTGGTCTCAGACACACTCCTCAGTGTCACCATAAAATACACAATGACCTTCTTTGTGCTTCCAGGGGCCCCCCCTCAGTCCTTTGCCCAACCTCCTGTAAGCACCTCTGCACAACTGTCCCTTTCCCACCTTACTGATTTGGTAAAACACCAGAGAGCTAACTGGATGCAGGAGAGGCAAGAAAGTCCTCTCTATGGGTTTAAAAAAAACAATTTGCTTTCTTACCATAAAATAATGCACATCCACCGTAAAAATTTAGGTAGTTTGGATAAGAAAAAAGAAAAAAACAGCAAAATTATTCTTAATACCATCTTTTTTAGAGTTAATCACTTTTAATCATTTTACAGCAATCTCTCCAATCTTCTATGTGTGTGTATGTCTATAACCAAAATGAGATCAAAGTGTTGTAGAATCTGTTTTTTCCTCTCTAAACCACATATTGAACATATTCCAATGTCATTAAAATTTTTCTATAAAATTTTTTTTTTCAACAATCCCCTACCATTGGACATATAGGT
Source organism: Neomonachus schauinslandi (assembly GCF_002201575.2). NCBI lineage: Eukaryota > Metazoa > Chordata > Mammalia > Carnivora > Phocidae > Neomonachus > Neomonachus schauinslandi. The sequence continues at coordinate 172,147,281 of NC_058404.1, forward strand.
TATTTCTAATTTGGCGCCATTGTAACAAATTCTACAGTGAACATCCTTGTACCAATAGTGCTAAGAATCAGCTTGATTATTTTTTTTTAAGATTTTATTTATTTATTTGAGAGAGAGAATGAGATAGAGCATGAGAGGGGGGAGGGTCAGAGGGAGAAGCAGACTCCCGATGAGCAGGAAGCCCAGCTCGGGACCCGATCCCGGGACTCCGGGATCATGACCTGAGCCGAAGACAGTCACCCAACCAACTGAGCCACCCAGGCACCCCATTTAGGACAAATTCCTTAAAGTAGAATTCTGGGACAACGGGTATGTAAAAAATTTGAAACTACTCTTTTATTCTTATTCCAGGAGAGACAATCTTTTAATTTAGATTTCGTGAGAGGACTTCATTAGCACACACAGCTCATGAGTTTAACTCTGTGCAGAGTTCCATGATTTTGGTGGTTGAACTCATGGTTGCCACGCTGCAAATATGTAGATCCTCTAAACGAATCACCCACCACAGGTTTTTCCCTTCTCCCAACAGTCCCCAGCGGGTTGGCATCTCCTGCAGCCTGTTTCTCAGGTCCTCCTGGTTGATCACGTCCTGGCCTTCCTGTTTTCTGCCTCCTAGTGGATGTATGTGCTTTGAATCATGCTGGCCTCCAGATCTCTAAATCTCATTGGGCCATATTCTGTCTTTTAAGGCCAGGGGCATTCTCCACTGGTAGGTCTGTCATTAGTTTCTCTCTGCCAAAGTTTATAACACCTTATAATTTGGTCACCTTGACCAATGTCATCAAGGTGTTTCCACCTTATGGATCATTAGCACAGATTAAATGGGCAACACCTAAGCTGACCTCCCCAGCCCCACCCAGGGCCCCACCATGCATCAGTTTCAGCCTGGACTTCATGACACTTGTGGGCTTTCTAATTTCCATCCCAAGTGACCACACACTGACTGAAGAAGCTGGACTCCATGGTCAGCCCACAGAGTGCCTTAAGTGGTGACCACACCTAGGAACTTGAAGACTCCACTTCACATTTTATTTTCCCCAGGCTCTTAAAATGACCCCCTGAGCTGCAAACATTCTATGTACCTTTCCATCCATCTGCGTGCTCCACCCTTCTCCCCGCTTGCTCTATACCTCAGGGGGCTGACCTACAGGGGCCGCCTCAATGGACTCCACAGCCCTCTGGCACCCACTTGGGTTCAGCCAATAGGGAGCACTATAGGGAATGCGGGGGAGGGAGGAGCGTGAAGTCGGGGCATCCATTCACTGAGCTGTCTCCCTTAGAGTTGTTGCCAAGTCCTTCTGCCAAAAGTCACTGCCTTGTCAGGGAGCCCTCTCCTCCCAGCTCTCTCTCTAGGTTTTCCCACCCACACCCTCTCCTTGCCTGTTGTACCATCCTCAGGCTTCCAACTCATCACTGTAGCTCCCCAACACCTTGCCCATCCCTTGCATATAGTCTCTTTAATAAACTCTCCTCAAGTTACCCAATATGAGAGTACCATCAGTTTTTCACCAGGACCCTACTGATAAAATAGGGCTGGGATAATGCTACTAGGGGGCTGGGCTGGACGTGGCCTAGGTCCGTCAGTCAGACGGCAGGGATCCCAGATCTGTTCTGGAGGTGAGCCTCTCCGCCTTCTCCCAGATCCATAAATGTTTAGCACTTTTGGAGTTCTCACATTTTTTAATATAAAAGAACTTTGACATTCTCTTAACAAGAGCTATTGCAGGTGTTGGAGCACTTTCCACGTATTCATTTAACAGCTATTTATTGAGCGCCTCCTACCACACGCCAGACACGGAGCTAGACAGCACACACACCTCTGCGAGCCAAGCGGCCACACGCCGTGAAACCAGTCACCCTGAATGTTCTGCAGAGGAACAGCTTCCTGGAAAGAGAGGAGCCTTTTGTTAGGTGTCCTCTGGCCCGCTGAAGCCGAGCGCCTTTTGCTCCTGAGAGTTTATATTCAACATCTGATGATGTCCGAAAAGAACTTCGGAAGATAGGAAGGTAATGCAACCGAACAAAAGGAAAACTGTGGAAGGGAGGAGAGCCTCAGCGTCTTTGTAATCCTGGTTCGCCTGGAGCACCCACGAGGCTGATGGGTCTCGGCATGGCTATGCCACTCTTGTCAACTTCGTTCCATCTGCCCTGCCTCAGCTCTTCCCAGGCCCGCCTTATTCTCACCCCTGTCCCGCCCAGCCTGTTGGGCAAGGTATGCATGCCCCAAAATGCTGGCAGAGATTGCCCCCGACCCCCTTTCTTCTTCCTGACATGGTCTCCCTCCCAGCCCATGTCTTGGAGAGACTGAATCTTGCAGATGGACGCCTTTACCGCCACCACCCTGGGCCTGGGAAGTTGGTGTCTCTTCTCAACCGTCTGTTCCTCCTGGTCCCTTGAGGTCCAGCTCCCAGCATGAGCTCTGGACCACCTTCCTCTCCGAGAAGCCCCAAACCCAAGAGTTCTTCTTCCAGTCAATCCCCTATTAATTTCTCATCTTTGAACGCCTGAAAAAAAAAAAAAAAAAACAGTCCGCCCTCTTTTCTTTCTTCTCTACTCTCCCTCTGTGCCTTCTCTCTTTTCTCCTGTCTATATTTTTCTCTGTCCTCTACATTTTGCCTCTCACTCTTCCTAAAAAAAGCTACAGGAGTCCCTTGCTTTGAAGAGCAAAGATTCTCCTGCAGATAAAAAAGTAAGCCAAGTTGATGCGCACCTGGGTGGCTCAGTTGGTTAAGCATCTGCCTTCAGCTCAGGTCATGAACCCGGGGCCCTGGGATGGAGCCCTGCATCAGGCTCCCTGCAGAGAGGAGCCCTGCTTCTCCCTCTCCCTCTACTGCTCCCCCTGCTTGTGCTCTCTCTCTGTCAAATAAATAAACAAAATCTTTACCAAAAAAAAAAGGTAAACAAAGTTGAAAACGTTTGAAATTCCGTCAACATGTTTAAAATAACGATGGTGATGTTGATAATAATAGTAACAATAAGAGCTTTCAATTACTACGTTTTCTCCATCCTAGGCACTGTCCTGAGAACTTTATATGCATCGACTTATTTAATCCTTCCAAGGGCCCTGGAAGTGATTAATATCATTCTGCCCAGTGTACAGTCAAAAAACAGGCCCAGAGAGGGGCTGTGACTTGCCCAAGATCACACAGCAAGTGGTAGAGCTGGGTCTCCAACACAGGCCTGCTCGAGTCCAAATTCCAAATTCCAACCTCCTTGTCTTCACCGCTGCACAAAAGGGATCCTGTTCTAACTTCTCTTGAAAGGAGCCAGCTTCTGCCACAGAAATAGCCCCTCTCCAGCTTCCCACTTCGTAAGTTCAAACTTTTATATAATAATGAGCTTCCCTCGGCAAGGCACACCCATCCTCCTTACTGGGTGGGGGAAGCCTCACCAGGTGAAACCTCCTATTTACTCCCCATCCAAGGCTGACCCCGCACTGGGTGGGGCAGGGTGGGGAGCCACCCAAACCACCTCCTTACATCTGCTCACCCACAAGGAGTCTCAACAATGACTCTGCCCTCCTGACAGCGTCACCACACGGAACAACAGCAAACACTCGCCTTTGACTAGGGTCAGAGCTTCCAACGACATAGAACCTCCATCTGGTCTGTGTTTCTAAAAAGCACGACTTTCTCCACGATGCAAACAGAGAAAGGCCATGCACCTAGTTACACTGATCCAGGACAGTTTAATCGTTCACTCAACAAACACGTACAGAATGTCCATCATGTGCCAGGCAATGCGCAAGATATGGGGCTCTCTCTTCCAGGGGATTATACTTCCATCTGTAGAAGGAATAAAATATTCTAAGTGTCTCTGTGGTAGACTGAATTATAATTTAGCAAATATTGCCTCTCCCCTCTCCCTTGCCCATTCTCTGCCCCACCGAATTGGGACTTGGCCGGGTAAAATACTTTGGACAATGCAGTGTGGGCAGAAGTGAGAACAGGCCAGTTTCAGGTGAAGCCTTAAAGAGGCATCGCAAATATCTGCCAGGTGTCTCGAACACCTGCCTTCCGACATGGGAGCCCTGCTGACTGGCGGTGAGGCTGTGTTCCTTCAGCCTGGGTCTCAGAAGAAGAAGTCATATGGGAGTAACCCTGAGCCATGGCACCAGCTCACGGCCGCTGACAAATTACACGGACAAACAATACATGTTTGTTCCTGAAGGCCGTTGAAACTTTGAGGTTGTTTGTTCCATAGTATTATCACAACAAAAACTGAGTCATCCAGTCCCATACTGAGCCATGCTCCGCCCCTATCTTGTGGCCTTTTTCTTGCTTTGGGAATTGAAATCGACATCATCCTATAATGGCGAGTTTCCCTCCTCCACCCAGGGTATTTGCGGAGCTACCAGTCAGGTGGGGGAAGCTGTCTGAACAAAACTTACTGATCTTCATGTCATATTAAAGTACCTGCAGAAACCCCATAGAGCCAAGAGCAGCCCTTGGACGCGGACTATTGTTAATCACTGCTACCCACAGACACTTTGTTTTCTATTGTTCATTATCAATTTCTAAAGTTAACATTAACCACATCAAGGGCAAGCACTTGTTTAAATACTCTGAAGGACCCAAATGAGTTTAATGTTTATAACCCAAGACCAAGGCAAGTCAGGAAGACCAAAAAACGGGCACTCTGGCTTTGGAGCCTTCTGCAGTCACCATCTGGCGCACTCTAGGTGTTTAATCATGTTCTTTTAACATCCTTTAGTTCAACAAATATTTATCAAGTACATCCTCTGTGTAAGGCGCTGGAATACAGAGGGGAAAAGGCTCCTACCATCAGCTCACTCGCTTGCCATCTCATGGAAAGAATGAGTACTTACATAACTAGAATTTAAGACAACACCACGTATAAGGTATTTTGAGAGAAGTGCCAGAAAGGGATTGTATCCAATCAGAGGGGGTCGAGAAAAGACAGCGTTTCACACCGAAGGAACAAAGATGCAGAGAGGCTGCATGGAACAGAATATGAAAGATGAAGAGCTAGAATGGGAAGATTAGTAAAGGCCAATTGTGGACAGCTTCCCATGCCAGGCTGGTGAGTTTGTTGTCAAACCCAAGAATGAACACTTAATTAAATCCGTCACATCTGTGTTGACCACACCCTTCACTGGGCCCAGAATTTGGATTTTTCTGAGAATGTCAAGTCGCTAACAGCTTGAACCTCCACAAAAACAACTAGAGGTAAAATATTCTGCCAAAAAGCGAATATGACAACAAGGTGGTTTCCATGACTACGGCCAAGCAGAAGTACTATAAACAGGCTTTGTGTTGGGGGAAAGAGGAGAAAGAACTTCTCAGCAATGGGTACGTTGGCAAGTGTTTTCACAATCTAGACTACCGTCTGTACTGGCTGGGTAAAGAGAGATTGAGTAGCGCAACGGGCTGTCTTGAACCTCACTGCTGATGTTGACCATGGGGTCTCGCCTCTCCAGCAAGTAGTACCCCTGTAGACCACTTATGGCACCGCCGAGCCCTCCCCACCATGCCCTGCCCCCCACGCTCACACATTTTCCCCAGGCTGTGCCTGGCCTCTGGTCTCACCTGCCCCACCTAATTACACCCATGGCTCCAACCAGCCAGAAAACACATCACTATCAGGTGATTACAAAACAAAACGAAGATATTCAGGTAGTACCAGGTTCTCGGCTGGCCTCTGCTGAGCTGCTCCCGCACCTACTGAAATGACCTGTTCATGGGTCCAACTTCCCCCGGCGCCGTAAAGTGTGGACGGGGAGGGCCGTGTCTTTTTCTCTTTATGCCCAATGCCTCGTCCATAGACGACGCATGTGAAATAGTACAGTGCTTTCCCACATCTTAGATGCTGTCTCTTCAACCGCCCTTGATAGATTATCTCATTGAATCCTTCCAACGATCCAACCTTACAGGGTAGGCATTAACATTGCCATTTTACAAATAAGGAGCTTGAAACTCAGAAAAGTAATTTTTCTAAGATCATCCAGCTGGGAAGTGGAGCAGCAAGATCTATCCGAGTCTAAGGACCTCCTTTTTTTTTCTTCAGCTAAGACAGAAGAGGTGATTTACTGTATTCAGTTTACACTGATGAACAGATGAAAACAGAATCAGTCCCAAAAGTCCACAACAGGTCCAGGGCAAAAGACCAAAAAAGACTGCTTCAGTATGAGCAAGGCGGGTCTCCCAAAGGTGGACCTTGCCATCAGATGGTGATAGAGGTTCTAAATCCATGGAAGCAAGCTCTAGAAAGTAGGCATGCTGTCCAACAGTTGGAACCAGCATCCTTGGCTGCTGACTTTCCTTATTTCTGCCCCTGTGGCCTCCATGGGTGCACAAGCCAGTGGTTCACTTGGACCTCTGCCTCATCTTTGTTACGCTGCAGCCTGCGCATTCGCCTCTTTCTCTCATGGTGTGGAGATTTCCAAGAAGATAGCGCGAAGGCCAAGAGTGCGTGTAAGGCCCTTGTTGTAGAAGGTTTATATGCATTAAACCGAACTCATAGCCAGGTTTCTGGAATAATAAGACTTGGAGTGTCCCTACTAGATCAACCTTTTCAGAGAAAGCTTCCTTTGAGGACTGATCCTTGGGAAGCTCACCCCAAGCTGATGTTTGGCAGAGACATACAGGCCCTTTGTTTATGGTCTTCTAACTCTGTTTAAAACTGAATTTGAATCCGTAGGCTGGGTTATAGGAAGCGAACAAGGGTTGCTCTGTCACTCTTTTCGTGAGGGTTATACATGCCAGGCCAGGTGAGAACTCCCCTCAAGAAAGCCAAGAGCAGGGGTCCGGACAAGTGACAGGGACTTGCAGACCAGCAGACAGGCCTCAAACACCTGCTGGATGTCCAGCAGTGGCCTCGGCCAAGTGCCCAAGGTCACAAGACAGCACTGGTGGGGGAAGGGCGGGAGCTGACTCTGGACAGAAACTCAGAGCATGGGCTGGAGGTTCACGGAAACTAGAGTTAAGAATATTGGCTTACCCAAGCTCACATGAATATTCAAAAGGTCATTTGTCTCAGGGAAGTCTTTTTTAATCCACTAAGAAATGAAGCCACAGCCCTTCTAGATTTTTCCAAGAAAGAAAATTGGGCTTCCATCCCTGCCAGATGATGACCAACATCTGTTTTTTTCAGAACCACGTTCCACAGTCCAGTGTCCAGATGCATCACGAGGCGTGTCTGAAACAGCCAGGTCTACTGGCACCCTGACCCCGGGGTCAGGAGCCATAGATAAAGAGTGTGACTCCAGGCTCTTACCTTGAGCTTGGGTAACAGCGAGCAGGGCTCCGCCCTGATGACACCAGCCCTGACCATCTGGTTCATCAGGATGAAATTATTTTTGTTTGTAGCCGCACCCATGGCTCCACCTCAAAAAATAACAGGTAGCAGCCCCAAATCTGGTTTGAACCCTGCCCAAAGGCATGCACCCGGAGTGCCGGTCTGCAGCCAGACCCCAGAGAGAACAACTTTTCTGGGCATCCAGGGGGTAACCGGGAAAGCCTGGGACAAAGGGAAGGGCTAGCAGGCCCTGAAGCATTTCCTTCTCTCCCTACAAGGAGACCAGTTAGGGAACTAGTGAATGATTTACAACTTGACTCTTTATAAAAGGAGCACATTAACTTTCTGGATCATTCATCCACAATAAATTAAGAAAACTTAGTTGAAATGCAAGCTTCCAGAAGGCTTCAACTCTGTAGCAGGCAGTGGGTTAATAACTGCAACTTCTTTAAACCTTTGCCTAAATTCGGACACGGACTAAAGAAATTAGCCCTGGTATTTTCTCAGACAAACCTGGAGCTCATTAAAATCAGAAGAACTGTTCAGAGTAAGGACTCAGCTAATCAGAAAGGGAAGAGAGAGGTGCCTTGTTATCCCAGAATTCTAGATCCTTCTGTCTCTCCTCTTGCTCCCCATCCTGAAAAACAATGGAAAGTTGCAAGTCAGGTCACCTGTTTGCAAACGATCTTGTTTTAAGAATGCAGGATAAATGTTAAAATGATTAATTTAGCAAACACATTGGAAAGAACTTTGTGAGTTTTGCTGAGTTAAACTGTTTTCAATTAACATCCGCTTTTCAACTACACTGATTTGGGGGACAAGCCTGGAGTATTTATCTTTCTTTTCCCAGCAGGAGTTGCTTCTTGTGTTTATTTCATTAACAATTATGAGTCCAAAATCAATTGACTAATATGAAATGTCAGGGGGAAAAATTGGGACCAGCAGGATGATCTTGCTGTGGAATGTGTTCCCAATCTTAGAATAACCGATTGCAGAAGACATCATTCTGGAGATATCCTCGGCTCTACCTGTAAGGCATTCAAGTCAAATCAAAAGTGAGGACAGAACACCCAAGACTGGAGCACACATTCAGCTCGGTTGCGGTCTACAGCTCTGCAGTGCACAGCCCACAAAACCATACCATTCAGGCTCACCAATTGTTTATGTCTGGCATCTTTCAGATGGTCTGGTGCCCTTGCTGGTTGTTAAACATTATGACTATCACTCTGTCAAGGCCCAAGACCCTGCTGGTTACAGAGGTTCGGTCACTGAGGTCTAATTTTTGCTCATTCTCCCTTTATGACTTGGGCCTTACTTAAAGTATCTTCTGCCAATTTTTTTTCGGGGGGGGGGAGGAATCTGTACCATCAGTATTCAATCCGCATACAATCACTTAATCCCCCTATTTTGGCCATGTTTGCCCATCCACCTGGTATCTCTCAACCAGGGAGGGACCCTCTGTTTTTCCAGAAAATAAACTTCCAAACATCTTTCAGGTATGTGTAATGCTCAGAGGCATGGACTGGGGAAGGTGATCTAGAAATCCAGTAACTTCTTAAGTAGGTTCACCCTACTTCCTACATGAGCTCCGCCTTCATGCACAGTTCTAGAAGTTTCTATGCCTTTTGTACAGGTTGGTTTCCTCACTTTCTTCCCTGCCATTTTGGGCTATGGCTTTTTCCAATCTGCTAAGTCAGTTATTATATGTCCATCTATTGTCCAACGTCCAAAATTGTGTTGTTGCTATTTCCTCATCTGTTGTCCCTGTCCTTGGGGGTTTTGTGGGTTTGTTTTTTGTTTTTTTTTTTAAGTCTTTTCTGTAATTTCAGTTGGGTTTGGGGAGAAAGCTAACTAAGATAAGTATGTTGAGTCCACCATCTGAACACAAAGCCAGAATCCTTCCAGTTTTTAGGCCTAGCTACACATCCAAGATTTCCCAATAAGATAGTGACAGTGATGAGAGAGGTTTGCTGTTTGGGAGACAGTGCATAGGTATGTCCCCTCTGATGACATGATTTGAACAGCTGGAGGAAGAACATTCTGAGTATAAAGGGGGACGTTTCAGAAACAGCAAGGTCTGTGTGGAGGTGAGAATGACAGGGGATGGAAGTAAGAAGGGCGGGCAGAGATCACATCAGATTTTAAAGGCTAGAGAAGGAGCTTCTCATTTCATCCTGAGAGATTTAGGAAACCACTGGAAGATTCTGAGCAGGGAACGATGGGATTTGGCCATTGTTCTGCCTGCTGAGAAGACGTCATGAAGGCAGGACAAGGACAGAAACAGGTAAATCAGTTAGATGTCTTTGCAAGGAGCCAAGCAAAAGATGGCGGTGGCTCGAAGCCGGGGTAGGGGTGGTGAGAGGTGACTGGGTGAATTAAGAATATATCCTGGTGGTACAGCTGATGCACTGGATGTGGAGTTGGAAAGCAAGAGAAGCATCCATAGAACTGCGAGATAACCAGTCTGAACAACTGAGGACTGGATCTGATGTCTGTCAAAACGGGACAGCTAGGAAAGAAGCAGGGGTGCTCTGCACAAGGTCAAGAGTTTGGTTTTGGACACATCAAGCCTAAGATGCCTACCAGACATCCACCGGAAATACTAAATAGGCAATTGGAAATAGGAATCTGGCATTCCCGTGATAGATAGAAAATGGACACAGAGAGTGCCCCCTTTGCCCCCGCCCCCAACTACAGAGGTCTGAGCTGAAGGACGAAGGAAATATTCAGGGAGCAGCAGGACACAGCCCACAATAGGGTCCAGAAGCTTCTTCCAAGGTAGGCTTTCAGAAGAAAGTGCAGATAAATTAAAACTTCAGTCAGGATCCATAAAAAGGAAATCTGGCTTAGAGGACCCTCCAAATAAATTGAGCAAGAAGAGTGAAAGGACTGGCCATTCAGAGCCCCAGGGGCAGAGGAAGCCCGCCCCCCTCCTAGCCCCTGCTACCTGGGGACCATGCTGATTGTTCCTCTCGCTTCCTCCTCCTGGGTAAGCGCATTCCCAGCTTTGCTGTGGCCTCAGGGTGGGCCTCTGTGGCAGGCAGGCGCCTGAAATGTCTTCTAAGATTTATATCCTTACTCACCTAACTACAGGATCCCTTTCTCTCCTTTTTCTCAGAATTTCCAGATCATCCTTGTGTTTACACCATAAATATTTTTTTGAATATATACCTTTGGGAGCATACTCACCTGTGTACAAAACCCGTGTTAGGCACAGCGCAAATAAAAAGACAGACTTCAGAGATGTAACAGCAATCGAAAACACTGTTTAAGAGACGCTTCGAACAAAGTGCAGGAGGATTTTTAGAAGAGGAAAGATTCCTGGCTGGGATGGTCAGGGCAGACTTCTGAGAGGAGTGCCCAGTGAGCTGGGCTTTAAGAAATGAGTGCGTTTCCCTTTAGAGAAGACAGAGAGAGAGGAGAGCCATCTGGGTGAGATCAGAGTATACATTAGGAGACTTTATACTTACATTCCCCTGCCTTTTAAATTGATGCTTTCTTGGCTGCATGTACCTTGTTATTTAGGGTACAAACTTACAGCTAGTAGATAAATCCATCCTGGAGACCCAGTGCACAGGAAAGTGAATCTAAGCAATATTGTATTATGATCATACAACTGGCTGAGAGATTAGATCTTAATTATTCCCATCACAAAAAAAGAGATGGTAATTATGTGAAGTGATAGAGGTATTAACTATGGTTACAATGGCAATCATATTACAAGACATAAATGTATCAAATCAGCATGTTATACACCTAAACTTTACACAATGTTACACGTCAAATAGACTCCAGTATTCATTCATTCATTCATGACTTCTTTCAATAAACATAAAAAAGCCACATCCTCATTTAATGTTATTTAAATCTCAAAAGAAAAAATATCGGGGTGCCTGGGTGGCTCAGTCGGTTGGGTGTCCTGCTCTTGACTTCAGCTCAGGTCGTGATCTCAGGGTCATGAGACTGAGAAGCCCCATGTGGGGTTCCATGCTCAACAGGGAGTCTGCTTGGGATTCTCTCTCTCCCCCTCTCCCTCTGCCTCTGCCCCCCCCCCGCTCGTTTTCTCTCTCTCTCACGCTCCCTCATAAATAAATAAGTCTTTAAAAAATAAATTAATTTAACATCAACACTTAAAACAAATTGAAGTAATTAAATAAAACAAAGTCCTTAAACTAAATCCTACCCCCTCCAACATTCTCTGTCTCTCTCTCTCCCCCACCATATACCCACACAATTCTTATTAAAGGAACAAATAATGTGAAGGTGACCCTTTCCAAAGCCAGAAAACTATGAACTAAACAACTCCCATCCCTCCTCCCTACCTCCCCATGGCATCACAAGCCCTTAAAAAACAAAAAACCAAAGGGGCGCCTGGGTGGCTCAGTCGTTAAGCGTCTGCCTTTGGCTCAGGTCATGATCCCAGGATCCTGGGATCGAGCCCCGCATCGAGCCCCGCATCGGGCGCATCAGGCGCATCGGGCTCCCTGCTTGGCGGGAAGCCTGCTTCTCCCCCTCCCATTCCCCCTCCCACTCCCCCTGCTTGTATTCCCTCTCTCGCTATCTCTCTCTGTCAGGTAAATAAATAAAATCTCTAAAAAAAACAAAACCCCAAAAACCACACACACACACAATGTTGGGCAATGCAATGAAAGCAACTGGGGGGGCGGGGGGGGCTGGGCTCAACATGGTTCCTGGCAGGAGGAATGGCTCCACAGAAACTGAAAATCAGACTTTTCATTTTCTTGCTCAAATTTAAGCTGACTTTACCTGAAACTAATCACTTGGCAAGGGTATCTCTACAGACCACCTCTTTTCCCATTAAGTACGGAGAAAGTTCAAAGAGCAAAAACTATAAATTTGCTTTAAGAAAAGCAGACTTATTTATTTATTTATTTATTTATTTGACAGCAAGAGACCCAGCGAGAGAGGGAACACAAGCAGGGGGAGTGGGAGAGGAAGAAGCAGGCTTCCCGCTGAGCAGGGAGCCCGATGCGGGGCTCGATCCCAGGACCCCAGGATCATGACCCGGGCTGAAGGCAGACGTTTAATGACTGAACCACCCAGGCGCCCCAGAAAAGCAGACATTTTTAAAGAAAGAGGCCTGATTCATTCGAAGTGCACAACGGCCTATGCTGGTTCTAGATTTGGTTTGCGATGCATCATCAAAGGGACTTTTATATGAAACACTGAAAGGTCCCACTGTGACAAGCCTTAGTCTTGGAGCAAACAGAGGCCGACGGAACTCCTTCCTCCAGAGGGACAGAAGGCAGGCCCCCCAGCCCCATGCCCTGGAAAAAGGCCTGCCCATCACAGAGTCCTCTCACTACAAAGGGAAACAACAGGCCCTAGGATTCCACCACCCAAATAAATACAGGACTCATTTCTGTGTCTAATGGTTAACATGAGGTGCAAATGCCATGGGTCACATGGGTTAATTCAGAAAGAAAACACATGCAATCGTGCCATTAATCATTGACTTGAAAATCTTAACTCCCACGATAGGCTCAGTTCTTAGACTTGCCTCCAAAGAACAGTAATAAAGGAGGGGGGAGCCAGATGAGCTCCCAGCAGCTTTTTAATCAGAAAAGATTGCTGGAGCCAGGGGTCTACCATTGGCAATTAAGCTTCATGAGCTAAGTAAATGCCCCGGCCTGGTCTATTTCCCCACAACCCTATATTCAATAATGTCATCAATTGGGATTGCATTGCACCAAGGCAGCTGATTCTGTTACAAAGAAAGTTCCCGGAAGTTCCCACTGAACTTGGCAGGCCAAGGCAGGGCACTTTGGCAGTTCCCCCAGATTTGGATTTCAGTCCCTAAATCTGCCCTCAGGATTCCATTCTCCAGAGAATGGGTTGGCAGCAGGAAGGCCCCTCTGTGACTGATTTATTAACTCCTATGCCTTTATTTACAATCTCGCAGGCTATTGTTCCAGGGAAGAAAAGACAGTTCCATGGAAGTAAATCAGGTCTCATGTGGTTTGACATCTTCTGCTAACCTTATAAGCTTCTCCCCCTAACCCCATTATTTTTTGGAGCCCATATGAAGTAACTCAGGAAGGGGCTGGTTTAGAGGATGTGACTGGATGAGACATAATTTGGGGTTTTTTTTTGAAAGCTCAAATCACCTTTGTCCTCTAGGTCTCCAAACACGGGGGCAGGACAGCCTTTAAGACAAAAAAAAGGGTGGGGTAGGGGTATAGCTTCAGGGAGCAACAATCTGTTGCTCTAAATAGACGCTAAGTAAATATTTGAGTCTACAACCGCAAGGTCTGATCATTTCTTCCATGACCTGAGGGCACTTTCTAATCATCAGATCAAAAACATGGTTAGCTCGGTTTCCAACAGAGTAAAATCTAAGATTTTCCACTCTTTGATTCTTATGTAGCTTTCTAGCCCTATCTCTCACTCCATCTTCCTCCCCCAATTTTGTCATCACGACCCGCCCTACCCACAGTCACCTCCAGCCCTTCCCCACCTGCCCACCCACGAACGCTCTCCCAACACACACCCGTGAGTGCCCGTGCACACATGCACACACACACTTCATGTCAGGCATTTACCGAGAGCCTCCGATGTGCCAAATACTGCGCTAAAATCCTCCCAACTAACCTACGAGGTAGGTACTTTTTTTTTTTAAGGTACTTGTTAATGTCCCCACATTACAGGTGACGAAACTTAATCAGAGAGATTAAGTGACTCGGGTGAGCTCACACAACTGGCAAGGATGTTAGACATGGGGCTAGAGCCCAGGTCTCCGAACTCCTGAATAAAAACATCACCTGTGTCTCCTCCCCACACCTCCCACAAATCTGTTCAAATAGAGTGTGTGGTTTTTTATTAGTACTTCATGCTAGAATGACTTTCCCATAACTCCCATTGAAAACTCATCTCTCTCCTACATTCCCTGTGTATTTGGATTTGACCCCTAGTAGGACTCGTCACACTATCAATTTTATGTCAAAGTGGATACGTATCTGCCTCCCTAAGGATACTGGGCACAGACTAAAGGTGTGTGGAGTCTCCAGCAATGCCTGGCATCATGCTCTGCACCCTGTAGATGCTTAAAAATATTTGTTGGCTCTACTAGAAGAAAAGACTTCCCAAACGCCTCCAGCAAAGCGAGCATGACAACGGAGAATGGGAAAACCTCGGCTGTCACTATTTCGTATTCTAGATTTTTCTCCTTACTCTTGAGCAAGAACCAGCACAGCTAATGACCAGCACCCTGATAGACTCTGCATGATCTGGGATAAACCAGGAGGGTCTGGGAGAACCTCGGGGAGCCCAGCAAACCCCGTGTGGAGATAGAAGGCAAACTGTGTCTCCACAGTGTCTCATCTCCACCTCCTCCTCTTTGTTTGGTTTGTCTTTGTAATCTAGAACATCAGCAAATACATTTCATGAGGTCAATTATTCCATCAGTAACTGAGGCCTGGCACAGGACAATCCCCCAATGAACTTTACTCAACTGAACTCACTGTAGTGCAGAGAAAAAACCTTAAAAATGACACTGGAAAACAGACAAGCAAACAGAATAAATATAAATACTAATCTATTTTACAAAGGATAGAAAGCAAAAGAGAGGAAGAGAAGCAGGGAAGTTCTGTCAAAAGGCTGTGTAGCATAAGCTTAGTGGACTGAGTTTAAATTGAAGCCCTACCAATTTTTAACATGTAACCTTGGATGAAATATTTAGTTTTCTCTATGCCTCAGTTCTTTCCTCAAGAAAATACTAGCTCCCCTCTCCTAGACTTTTATGAGGGCAAAATATGATAGTACATGCTAAGTGCTCAGAACAGTGCCTGGCACACAGTAAGCTTTCTTTCTTTTTTTTTTTTTTTTTAAAGATTTTATTTATTTATTTGAGAGAGAGAGAGCACATGAAAGGGGGGAGGGTCAGAGGGAGAAGCAGACTCCCCGCCGAGCAGGGAGCCCGATGCGGGACTCGATCCCGGGACTCCAGGACCATGACCTGAGCCGAAGGCAGTCGCTTAACCAACTGAGCCAACCAGCCACCCCACAGTAAGCTTTCAACGACGCTGTATGGTTATGACCAAAATTCTACCAAGAGTTGCGTCAGTGGAATCTGGGAAAAGCACAGGTCTTTGAGTTAGAAGACGGGACTTAAATTCCAACTCCGCCACTGAACAAACTATGTGACCTCAGCCAATCCTAGCCCTCTCTGAGCTTTTACTTCCTCACCCACACTTGGACTTCTCATCTCTCAAGTCCTACCCTGTTTGTGGGGAAAGGGAAAGCACTTCCTTGTCAGTCTTTTCCCCTCTCCTTCAGCTCTCGCCTTGGGCTCCAGGTCACTCTGTAATGACATTTGCTGTCCTCCCTGGATATGGTGCAGGTCCTAGGTGTAATATCATCCCACTGGTTAATTCTCGCTGGATGGTCCATTAGCCTGAAGCAGATTCACTAGCCACTGTCAGAACTGAGTCTACCCAATCATAAGCAAAACTTCTTCACTTCATTATCCATTATCCAGGTTGGGGGATCTTGGGGTAAGTACCGCTCACCCAATGGCCCTGGGGCCTCTTTGGTCTGACCTATAATCCTAAGGTTGACAAACACCTTTCAAACTGAGACTGGAAACCAGAAGGACATTGAAAATAAGAGATAAACACATTTAACTATGTAAACATCCTTATACATTTGTGGGCGAAAAAAAAAAAAGTGCCACAAATAAAATTAGTAGAAAAATAATAGATTCCGGATACAATATAATATACATGACAGACCAAAGAGTAACATCTGTAAGACAAAAAGAATATTGACAAATTGGCAAAAAAAAAAAAAAAGACAGGAAAATACACAAAGGATAGTGAAGAGACAATTCAGAAAAGAGCTAATCCAAATAGCAAAATTATTTAAATTAATTATGGTTGGGAAATGCAAATTTATGCAACAATGAGATATCACTTAACTCCCATTATATGCCAAAAGGTTTTTAAATTGAAAGTGTCAAGTGACTACAAATGGAATAAAAACTAGGGGATGCAGTGAAGAGGGTACTCTCCTACACTGCTGATGGAAATGTAAATTGTCACAGCCTTTTGGAAACAATCTGACAATGTCTATTAAAATGTAATAAATATCACATACGCTTCCACCCTTCAGTTTCACTCCTGGGAATCTATCCCATAAACATAAAACTACTAGTACAAAGGACATATTTACAAGAATATTTATTGTAGCCTTGTTTGTAGTGACAAACCCGGAAATAATGCCCATCAGTAGGGGAATGATCCAATAAATTATGTATATTCACACAAAAGGAGATTTTTATAACCATTAAGAGAGTGAATTAGAGCTGTATCAGTTGTTTTTGAGGGATTTCCATGAGGCATTACTAAATGAAAAACACAAGTGTGCATAATACGAACCCATTCTTATAGAATAAGTAATGGCAAATCATCATTTGTATGATTACATGTGTATGGAGAAAAATCTAGAAGAATTCATCCTGGGCTATAACATGTTTTATTTGGTGGAGGCTGAGGTCCATGGGTGATGAATAGGAGGAGCTTAGGAGATGAAAATCAAGAACAAGGAAGATGACAAGAACAAAAAAAGACTACAGGATATGTTCACGTTTATGAAAAATTCTATCTGTGTATGTATAACCTAATTATTTATTATCTAAAAGTTTAAGGGGTGCCTGGGTGGCTCAGTGGGTTAAGCATCTGTCTTCGGTTCAGGTCATGATGCCAGGGTCCTGGGATCGAGTCCCTCATCGGGCTCCTTGCTCAGCGGGGAGCCTGCTTCTCCCTCTGCCTCTGCCTGCAGCTCTCCCTGCTTGTGTGCGCTCTCTCCCTCTCTCTCAGACAATAAATAAAATCTTAAAAAAAAAAAAGTTTAATTGAAAAAGAATGGACAGCCTTTGATAATTTTTGCTTCATCTTCAGGGAGAAGTCTGCCCTGTGAAGCTGGTCTAGAATGGGTCTCTCCACTATTTTTGGAGTTAACAGTCAGAACGTCTCAGAGCTCTGGAGACTGGCTGTGAGGGAGGATTTGTTTTACACCTGCCCCTCCTCCTATTCCTTCTCTCTCCCCAGCTCTACTCCCCCGCCTTTCCAGAGTAAAGAAACAGAGGGGGTGCCTGGGTGGCTCAGTCAGTTAAGCATCTGCCTTCAGCTCAGGTCATGATCCCAGGATACCTGGGATCGAGCCCTGCGTTGGGCTCTCCACTCAGCGGGGAGTCGGCTTCTCCCTCTCCCTCTGCCTGCCGCTCTGCCTACTTGTGCTCTCTCTCTGTCTCAAATAAATAAATAAAATCTTTAAAAAAAATGTTCCCACAAAATAAATATATCATTCCAGTCTTGGATAAATTCTTCGACAAAACAGGAATCTGTATTACCTGGGGCCCCTGGGTGGCACAGTCAGTTAAGCATCTGACTCTTGGCTTTCAGCTCAAGTTATGATCTCAGGGTCATGGGATCGAGCCCCATGTCAGGCTTTGTGCTCAGCCTGGAGTCTGCTTGAGATTCTCTCTCTCCCTCTCCCTCTGCCCCTCCTGCTCGTGCTCTCTCTCTAAAATAAATAAATCTTTAAAAAAAAAAAGGAAAATGCATGACTCTTTCCACTTTATGAGGCTGGCATAACCTGGTACCAACAACCAAGGTCAGTTTGGAAAAGGAAAACAACAAGATAATTCTACTCATGAAGGTGACACAAAATCATAAATACCATCAAACTGAATCCACTTATATATAATAAAAAAGACAACAGGATGACTTGACTACATAACAGAGCAAAAGAAAAATATCTCCTCATCATCTTAATAGATGCAGAAAAGCATTCAATAAAATTCAACATCGATCATGATAAGAAATAGTAAACTAAAAAAAAAAAGAAAATACTGTTTTTAAAACCTACCCCACACATAATAGTAAACGGTGAGTCCACAAAACTGGGTGGGCCCAGAGCAGTCCCTTAAAGATCAGGGACATGACAACAACTATGACCACTTCTCAGCATCTCCCTGGAGATCCTGGCCAACACAAGAAAGGAAGGGAGGAACCACAAAAGAGAGTCACCTGGGGACCCACCCAAGGCTGACTTTGTGTAAAAACAGGTTACAGGAGCAGGGAAAGTTTTAAGATAGTCTCTGCACACTATGTAGAAGGGCCATATGCACCCCCAATGTTCATAGCAGCAATGTCCGCAGTAGCCAAACTGTGGAAAGAGCCAAGATGCCCTTCAACAGATGAATGGATAAAGAAGATATGGTCCCTATATACAATGGAATATTACTCAGCCATCAGAAAGGTTAAATACCCAACTTTTAGATCACCATGGATGGGGCTGAGGAGATTATGCTAAGTGAAATAAGTGAAGCAGAGAAAGTCAATTATCATATGGTTTCACTTATTTGTGGAACATAAGGAATAGCATGGAGGACATTAGGAGAAGGAAGGGAAAAATGAGTGGGGGGAAGAATCGGAGGGAGAGATGAACCATGAAAGACTATGGACTCTGAGAAACAGACTGAGGGTTCTAGAGGGGAGGGGGGGTGGGGGGATGGGTTAGCCCAGTGATGGGTATTAAGGAGGGCACGTACTGCATGGAGCACTGGATGTTACACGAGAACAATGAATCATGGAACACTATATCAAAAACTAATGAGGTATTGTATGTGACTAACATAACATAATAAAATTAAATTTAAAAAAATAAAATAAAAAATTCAAGTCTTGCTAATCGTAAGACTTTTGCACACAGCGTGGCATTTTGGGGGGGCTATGTATGCGAGGACCACTGCCCGGGCCATGTTACAGTTCAACTAAAAAGTAATATTGGGAGAAGCAAAAAGCAACTAGAAATTGTTGAAATGTCCTAGTCTATCCAGCCTTAGTGAGTCACAGTGCACAGTAGGCCCGAGTCAGCTCTGGAAGTGCAGGGACCACAAAGCTCAGTCTCCACTGTCCTCCAGGGGGCCACCGCCTGCCTCGCGCGCCCTTCAGAGCTCAATAAAGACCTGAGCTAACAGAGGTGGATGATTCCTGTCCTGGAGGAGCTAATTTCTACAAACACTTCTACAAACAAACAAACAAAAAAACCAAAAACCAAAACAAAACAAAAACACCCTTATGCGAAATAAAACCACTTGTCAAGCAAGGTCATCTGTTGTCATGGATATTCAGTCCGAGACATTCCCAGCAGCTTCCAGGAGTTTAAGCATCTCTATCTGAGATCACAGGATGCCATCAGTGGAACAAAGAGGAGAACAGAACCCTCTGGCCATAAAACAATTAGAAGCTTTTCATAACACGGAAGATAATGCAAATAAAGTTGCTTTTTCAGCTTTGAAGCAGAGTGCCTATATCACTGTCTTATTTTTATTTTTTATTTTTTTTATTTTTATTTATTTTTTTTAAAGATTTTATTTATTTATTTGAGAGAGAGAGAATGAGAGAGAGAGAGCACATGAGATGGGGGAGGGTCAGAGGGAGAAGCAGACTCCCTGCCGAGCAGGGAGCCCGATGCGGGACTCGATCCCAGGACTCCAGGATCATGACCTGAGCCGAAGGCAGTAGCTTAACAAACTGAGCCACCCAGGCGCCCTGTCTTATTTTTATGACTGTTTATTCCTGCAGTGTCCACTTCAAAAATAGAACTTCCCCTTTCCCCATCCAAGTGTGTTTTTATCTTTCATCTACAAAAAATATTGGCAATTTCTAAAGTTTCTCAATGTTGACAGTCCCCAGACTCCAAACTAAGCAAGGCTTTCTGAAATAATTAGGTTCCCAGTTCTGGGGGGATTTTGGTGTTTTTGACAGCTCCGACTCTGGGCAGCTTGAATTTCCTTCCTCTTTCTCTTCCACATTTTTGCTTCCTTGATCTCTGTGATTGTCTCTTACTGTTAAAAAAAAAAAAATCTTATCACCATCACCTTCACCTTCCCTTTCTGGTTCTTACTGCCCGGAGTCCTTGTAGCATTCCAAAGATGATAATGGACAGCGCGTTAGACTGGAGTGAGGAGAGTGTGATTTCACAACGGTTTCTCTTCTGGGTGTGGAGAAAAGAGGTTGGGTTGGGTAGGAAAAGTCCCGGGTTCAAGTCCTCATTTACCTCATCTTGGGCAAGATGGATCCCCTCCGTGGGCCTCTGTTTCCTCCTCGGTAAAGGAAACGTTGGTCTACAGCAGGGATCCCAGAGGCAGGCAGCAAATGTAAAGGAAGGACGTGCAGTGAGCGTAAGGAAAATCCTGGTGTCCAGAAGGCAATAGGGGGTGGTGGGGACTGCAGAGATCCCACACAGGCGCCTCCTGAGATGAGGACTTCTTCTCAAATACAGCAACTCAATTCAGCTACCAAAGGAATGCAACCTCTGTCCTTCCAGTTGTTTGATTTCTAAAAGGAGCTCTGAAATATGGATTTTTATTTGAATTCTGATTTTTTTTATTGCTTGCTCAAAATATGTAGATCATCTTTTTTGAGTAAACCCCTACAGTCTCTCTTAGGTCGAATGCCATATGATCCTAAGAATACGCCTGGTGGTTCTGCTGCCATGGAACTTTCAGAGAACCTTCCACATGCCTCCCTCCAGTTTTTGTGAATATTCTTGGAGCTTTGTATCAGGGTACCTCAGTCCATGAGACTCTGTTGCAGATTTGGGAATGACTACCTCATCCTCAGGGGAGAAACATTCTGGAGCTAGGGTTTCCTCACAGATAGGATTCTCCTAAGTCTGATTTCTTGGCTTGGAGTAAGTGAAGGGGGAGCTGGAACTGAAGGTTCTGCCTCAAGCCCAGTCTCCTCTCGGGGAACAGACCAGCACCATTCCATTCTCCTGCTCTGATGTCGGGATTCTCGGTCTTTTCCCTGCTCCATTTTCTCACCTGTCACTAATCCAGCCCAAACTACTCTACATTGTCCAGCTCACCACCAGGAAACCAACCCGCAATGTCTGGTAGGTCTGACTCGCCCCAGTGCCTCAGGTCCCTCTCCTATTTGGTTCCTGAGACCCACCCCTCCTCCAGCCAACATCTCTTAGCTACTTCTGCTCTGCTTATCCTTAGAGTCCGCTCATATGCAAACACTGACTGACTTTCCTACATGTCAGGTCTCTCTAGGACTACTGCAGGTAAGGAGAGAATAAGACAAAGTGGTTAAGAGCCAACGCTTTAAATACAGAAACACCTGGGTTTGAAGCAATAAGGGCAGAAAAGCCTAAAGCTGCTACTCACTGGCTTTGTGATCTCAGTCACATTGCTTAGTGTCTAAACCCCAATCGCTTCAGCTATAAAATGTATACAGTAATACATACCTGTGATGGTTAATTTTATATGTCAGCTAGGCTGGGCCACGGTGCCCAGATAGGTAGTCAAACACTATTCTGGATGTGTCTATGAGGGTGTTTTGGGATGAGGTTAACATTTAAGTCATTAGAGTTTGAGACTGCCCTCCAGTAATGTGAGTGGACCTCACCCAATCAGGTAAAGGACCAAACAGAAGGAAAAGACTGGCTTCCCCCAAGCAAGAGTTATTTCTGCCAGGAGATTGCCTTCAGACTTCATCTGCAACATCAGACCTTCTCAAGTCAACCTGCAGGCCCACTCTATAGATTTGGGGCTTGCCAGCTCCATAGTCACATGAACCAATCCCTCAAAATCATTTTCTCTCAGGGTACCTGGACAGCTCAGTTGGTTGAGCGTCCGACTCTGGGTTTCAGCTCAGGTCAGGATCTCAGGGTCATGGGATCAAGACCCATGTCGGGTTTTGCACTCGTTGGAGAGTCTGCTTGAAGATTCCCTCTGTCCCTACCCCCACTTGCGTGTGCTATACTCCCTAAAATAAATAAATCTTTAAAAAAATCTCTTTCTCTCAAATATATATATTAAAAATATATAAAATATAAATATATATACCATATATATTTAAGAGTATAGATCTAGATATAGTAGATATAGATATACTCTATGTGTTATGTATAGAGAGAGACATTATCTATATCATATCTGTAGCTATACACACACAGTTCTATCGGTTCTGTTTCTCTGGAGAACCCTGACTGATATATGGGTTCTTTTTTTTTTTTTTTTAAGATTTTATTTATTTATTTGAGAGAGAGTACATCAGAGGGGGGAGGGTCAGAGGGAGAAGCAGACTCCCTGCCAAGCAGGGAGCCCGATGCGGGACTCGATCCAGGGACTCCAGGATCATAACCTGAGCCAAAGGCAGTCGCTTAACCAACTGAGCCACCCAGGCGCCCGATATATGGGTTCTTGTAAGGATTACATGAGATGAGGTTGGTAAAAGATGAATTACATAGTGCCTGGTATGTACAAATCCTCAATAAGCGGTAAAAAGGGATAAACGCTTCTAGCTGGCTCCATTTCTTCCCTCTTTCTCTCCACTCCCTAGAGCCCAGGGCCCGGATGCTGGCAGCCTCACCCCAGCACGGCTACCTCTTAGGCTGCAGGTGGGTACAAGAGTCAGGTTCAGGCTGGAGGAGGATGGAGTAACATGCCACCCTTTCCAAAAGATTCTGGGAGCAAAGCCAACTATTTTAGAGCCATGGGTTCGGGTGTTATGGGGGGTACCTACAGGTGTGGGGACTATGACGGCCACATCTAGTACCTTCTGAAACTAGAAAAGCCCCAGCTCAAGCTCCTCAAAGACCACCAGCCTAGCATGATGTAACACTAACAAGAGATCCAAATCCTAAACCCTCTCCGGGTATTCAGATCTCCTGACCAGGCTTCCATCAGGCCAAAAGTAAAAACTAGCACCGTGTGTGCTAAGCCAACAAACCATAAAAGGGAACAAGTAAGACAGACGTACATTTTCTGAAAGGTGAGCCCTTACACGTGCTTCCTGCCTTTATTTACTTGGGGTCTGGTCACCCGGCCCTGCTGGGGATGGATCAGCCAAACCAAAGAGCCTCCCTGCACTCAACGGCTTTGCTGTCTCCCCTGCAGACCCCGTCGGAGGGGAAGAGTCTCTGAAAACTTCCTGCCCTTCTCCTGGCGAGCCGCTTCCTGGGAGCAGCAGCCATAGGATTCCTGCCCCCGTTGTTTTGGGCTTGGACAACCTAGGCTTTCAGGACCTCCTGACCGCTCTGAAATCCCTTCTGTCCTGAACCTCCATCCCAGGCCACTGTACTGTTTTCACTGCCTGCGCCGCTTAGCTCCCTCACCATGATAGGATGGCACCTTCCCGGCGCCCCCGGGCGGGCGGCAGGCAGGATAACACAGCAGCACTGCAATGGTTTCGTACAACTTCTAATTGCGGCCCCTTAAGGTGCCCTGCAGGAGCCGTAGGGGTGCGTGTCGCAGGAATGCAGGGCCTGACTTCAGACGTGGTCTCTAGCTCCAGGACGGGCTGCCTTACACTGGAATTGGCTGGTGAGGAATCCCGGGGGCCCAACAAGGAATCCGGAAGCGGGATGCGCGCCGCGCAATGAGGTATAAACGGAGTCCTGAGGCTCCCTTTCGCCTGGGTCTCCTAAGTCAGGTAAGCTCCCCAAGACGAGAGGGCCACAGGCCTGACTCCCCCGCCCCAGAGTCCTTCCCCTTCATGGGCAAGCTGCCCCCCCGCCCTGCGTCTTCCACAACAGTGACCTGGAAACCCTGATCCCAGTTGCAATCGCGGACTTGCACCTACCGTGGCACACAGGAGTCAGCGCCCAACAGGTGAAATCAACAGTCCTCATCTCAGCTCTGACCTCCCGGGTGAGCGGATTTCAGAGACTTTAAATTGGGGGCGGGGGGAGGGCTAATGGTGATTATAAATCGTTATTCATCGAAAGGCACATTCTTCTTTCAGAAATGTTAAAAGAGGGCGCCTGGGTGGCTCAGTTGGTTAAGCGACTGCCTTCGGCTCAGGTCATGATCCTGGAGTCCCGGGATCGAGTCCCACATCGGGCTCCCTGCTTGGCGGGGAGTCTGCTTCTCCCTCTCCTGCTCCCCCCTCTTGTGCTCTCTCTCTCACTCTCTCTCTCAAATAAATAAATAAAATCTTTAAAAAAAAAAAAAGAAATGTTAAAAGATGGGGAGAGGGGGTTCTAAAATGGATAAAATACAATATTAAAGACCTGGTAGTATTTTATTTTATTTATTTATTTTAAAGATTTTACTTATTTATTTGACAGACAGATAGCACAAGTAGGCAGAGAGGCAGGCAGAGAGAGTGAGGGAGAAGCAGGCTCCCCGCCGAGCAGGGAGCCCAATGCGGGGCTCGATCCCACATGACCTGAGCGGAAGGCAGCCGCTTAACCAACTGAGCCACCCAGGCGCCCCGACCTGGTCCTTTTTAGCAGGTAAGTGATTTGTTTGGGGTCCAAGGCATATCTATTCCATCACCTTATATCATTGATAATGTGGATGACTATGAAAATTGCAGTAATATATGACATTTTCATTGTGTTTCACACTTTATATCATGTGAAAAGACTTCATCGTCCTTCATGCATCCAAGAGAAATCCTAAAGTTGCCAATCTGATTTTCGTCCTCTATCCAGAAAAAATTCTTTCTTACTGGGAAAGAAGCTAAGTTCACCCACAGAAGGAAAGAACAGACAGTGTGGACATTAGAGAAAAATAACAGCACCCACAGAGGAGGGTTTAGGGGGTCAGGGGACTTGAGCCGAGGGTGTGAAGGATGTATGTGTGAGGAAGGGATAGTCTGGGTATTGTGTGCTTAGATCTGCTTTACCGTCCTTTAGGAGATATGAGAAAAGAGTAGAATTCCTTTTTAATTACTTTTGGCTATTGTATTGTGCTTCTTAAGTATGATACCCTTTTTTTTTTTCTTAGAGAAAAAGGACAGAGAAGGGCAGAGGGAGAGGGAGAACTTCAAGCAGACTCTAGGCTCAGTATGGAGCCCAACACGGGGCTTGATCTCACGACCCTGAGATCATGACCTGAGCCGAAATCAAGAGTCTGATGCTTAACTGACTGAGCCACCCAGGCGCCCCAGTATGATACCATTTTGAGACTGAACCACTTGGGTCCAGGCTTTTAAGGGGAACATGAATTTTGATGCTGTAATACAGCAGGGCAAACATCATTCAGTGGAGTAAAGTATTTAAAGCATAGTTTTAAAAATGCTAATATTAATCAACTTTGAATAAATACATAATTCTTCACATATTCAAAATGGTAGAAGGGGCAATGTCGGTTCAGAGATGCAATAAAACATGCTGCTTCAATGAAGGTATGACAACTAAATTGAGTAAGTGTTCGAATGTTTGAACCAAATGATCAACTGGCTTTGCAAATTGTTCCAAAAACTTAGTATATCTGTATGTTGCCCATCATGACACTGTTAAAATTACTATTAAAAAGACTTGTGCCTGAGGCGCCTGGGTGGCTCAGTCTGTTCGGCGTCGGGCTCTTGGTTTCTGCTCAGGTCATGGTCTCAGTTCCTGGGATGGAGCCCTGTGTCATCCAGCTCCACGCTCAGCAGAGAGTCTGCTTCTCCTCTCGCTCTCCTTCTGCCCTCTCCCCTCCTCGTGTACTCTTTCTTTCTAAAATGAATAAATAAATCTTAAAAAAAAAAAAAAGACTTGTGCCCATCAATTCCACACCCAAGAATTACCCAAGAGATTAATTAGGAAGTGCAGAGAAATGGGTGACACTGGCCTGTGTGTACGGGAGGGATTGTTGGCTGTAGGAATCATCTGAAGGACAAACAGTGAAGACCGAAATATGGGACAAATGTGCCATGGCTCTGCAATTGATGATAATAGAAAGGAGGGACCATGATTAACAGAAAGGCACCGTTTTCAGTGCAAGCCTGGAAGACCAACATCAAGTTTTGGTGCCTATGAATGTAAATTGCGGAGATTGGAAGTTTATATAGAGTCCACTGTCAGAAATAACCTGTAGCTAAGATGAGAGTACATAGTTTCTGGCCATCGTGTTTTGCTGGCCTAACCACAGCATGGTGGGTAAAGTCCCTATCATAGGAAGCTTTTGGTAAATTATTATCTACTATTGTACAAAATAAATCAATCAGCTTTACAATCTATTGTTCCAAGAGAGTTCAGTTATTGCCCTAGGTAAGTGCTTGCTATTTGGACATGGTTTAAAATACATTGCTTTGAAAATACTTAATTTGTTTCTACTTTTATGATATATAAAACCATGTGTCTTGTTTAAAGTAGTTTTATGGTGCCAAATGAGTACACTTCCATGATGAAAACTTCAAAACCCAAAGACACACCTGGTCCTGGTAAGGATTAAAACAAACAGAAGGGAGTATTAAATTCTAGGCAAACAGTAGCTTCCTTGTATCACCCAGAAGACAGAGGGACTCAGAAAGGCAAAATGCAACACCAAGAAAGAAATTCACAAAGGTACCTGCTCCCACCATTTCTGCACCTTCCTCCACCTCCCGCTTCTTTCTGTCTCCTCTCCACCTCCCCCTTCTTTCTGTCTCCTCTCCTACCAAACTGCCCAGGAAGTAAAGGAAAGGAGATGAGTTACTCAATCCGCCTGCCTATCTGGATGACTCCAGAGAGCCACCTTCTGCAATCTGAGAAGGTCCCCAAGAGGTATACCAGAATAAACACGGGGCTAACTGTACCTGGGCATTCTCCAGAGGAGTCAAAAGCCCCTCAAGTCTCCTGGATTACTGAAGCCAGTTCTTAGGTCCAGAAAGGGTAAGAGTATGGTGCCAGTGACTGGCAAGACCCTTAAGCTCCTGCCTTTCCACCATGCTACAGGTACCCCTGAATCAGACCAAGAGGGGGTAGCTTTATGAGAGTGGGGACCAAGTTCACATTCCTGTTCACCTCCAGCAGGATGAACTTACCAGTTGCCTGGAGGGGCCAGGCTGGGGAGGAGAAGGTCAGCTCTGTCAAAGGGCAGGTAGTGGGCTATGGCACAGATCTGGGGAACCAGGAGTGATGCTGGGAGACATTCCCACGGCAGTTGGCACACCAGGTCTCTCTCCCAACCTGTGCTTGTATATTTTAAAAAATATGTTTCTATTCATTTTCGCTTGTTTGTTTCGGCCCATTTTAAAGAGTATAGAATTTGAAATCAGAAAAACCAGAACATAAACCTGGGTGCTCTGAGCTATAACGTTGAATGATCTTGGGGAATTTTTTTTTTTTTTTTAAGATTTTCTTTATTTGACAGAGAGAGCACAAGCAGAGGGAGAGAGAGGGAGAAGCAGGCTCCCTGCTGAGCAAGGAGCCCGATGCGGGACTCGATCCCAGGACCCTGGGATCACGACCTGGGCCGAAGGCAGCCGCTTAACCGACTGAGCCACCCAGGCGTCCCGATCTTGGGGAATTTATGTAAGTCCTGGGTCCCCTCTAAAATGAGGATAATTGGTCATACCTACCACACGGAGTTGTTTAGAGACTTAAATAAAATCATTCTTTAGAGACGGGCTTTGTAAGGTTCTGTATATGTTAATTATTATTTTAAAAACCTTGGCCCTGGCTTTCTTTGTGTGTTCGCTACTCCCCCTTTGTTTTTGCCACCCACCAATTTTATAAACCAACCTCCCGAATCTTCATCCAAGTTGTTCAAAGAGAGACAAAGAAGGGTGGGGGAAGGGGGGGAGCGAGGTGGGGGAGGACCCGGACAGGATCTGGCTGAGGACAGAGTTCCATTGTTCCAGGCCAGCAGCCTTCCTCAAGCTGTCACTAATCAGCACATCTGATTAATGACAGCAAAATTTTTTAACCAGCCAAGAACTAATCTATTTGTCCTAAATCAGCCTGTGTTTCCCAGTCTTCTAAAAGGATCATGAAAGGATTTGTCAAGACCCTTAAAATCCAGGACGCTACCCTCATGACCCTCCCTTGATCTGCCAGTCCAGTTTTTTCACAAAGGAAATCAGATTTGCTAGACCATGTTCATCCTTACTGAACTCATGCTACCTTCATGAATCACCTTTAGAAATCCCCACAGGCCACTTGTTCTAAATTTGTTCTAGAATGTTCCAGGGAGGTATCTCTCCTTGGGGGTGATAGGACTTGGGAGAATCCTGATGGCGTGCCCGGTTAGTAAGGACAGAAGGGGGTCAGGTGCCAGGCTTTGTCTGGGAGTTATGTGCAAGGCAGTGAGGGTGAGCAGCAGGAACCTAAATGGGCATTCACACAAGGAGCCCTCAAACCACCCCTGAAGGGACCCAAATCAAAGGTCCAGGGAATAGGTAAGTTGAGGATTAAGGTAGTCAGACATTAAAGAGAAGCACCTGACCACAAGAGTATAAAACCAATACTGGGAGCAGAAGAGATGGGCTGAACATTACCCACCTAAGCTGAGGGATTAGCATGAGGAAGCTCAGATGAATTCACCAGTCTCTACCAGTGTCCAGACTGATTTATTAGCCCAGGCACAGGACTGATGGCTTTTTCCATAGAGCGTTTTATAAGACATCCATCCATGACACAAAAAGAAACTCAAGCTTATATACAGATTCAGGAGCCCACTTTCTCCCATCTCTTGAAAATTCATCCATTTGGGTGTGTCTAGTCTTCTGGCCCCTTCTTTGTCAGCTACATGGCTTGTTTTTTTTTTAATTCAATTTAATTTTATTATGTTATGTTAGTCACATACAATACATCATTAGTTTTTGATGTAGTGATCCACAATTCATTGTTTTCGTATAACGCCCAGTGCTCCATGCAGTACGTGCCCTTCTTAATACCCACCACCGGGCTAACCCATCCCCCCACCCCTCCCCTCTAAAACCCTCAGTTTCTCAGAGTCCATAGTCTCTCATGGTTCATCTCCCCCTGTGATTACCCCCCTTCCTTTTTCCCTTCCTTTTCCTAATGTCCTCCATGCTATTCCTTATGTTCCACAAATAAGTGAAACCATATGATAATTGACTTTCTCTGCTTGACTTATTTCACTTAGCATAATCTCCTCCAGTCCCATCAATGTGGATGTAAAAGTTGGGTATTCATCCTTTCTGATGGCTGAGTAATATTCCATGGTATATATGGACCACATCTTCTTTATCCATTTGTCTGTTGAAGGGCATCTCGGCTCTTTCCACAGTTTGGCCACTGTGGACATTGCTGCTATGCACGTTGGGGTGCATATGACCCTTCTTTTCATTACATCTGTGTCTTTGGGGTAAATACCCAATAGTGCAATTGCTGGGTCATAGGGTAGCTCTATTTTTAATTTTTTGAGGAACCGCCACACTGTTTTCCAAAGTGGTTGTACCAACTTGCATTCCCACCAACAGTGTAAGAGGGTTCCCCTTTCTCCACAACCTCTCCAACATTTGTTGTTCATTGCCTTGTCAATTTTTGCCATTCTAACTGGTGTAAGGTGGTATCTCAATGTGGTTTTGATTTGAATTTCCCTGATGGCTAATGATAATGAACATTTTTTCATATGTCTGTTAGCCATTTGTATGTCTTCTTTGGAGAAGTGTCTGTTCATGTCTTCTGCCCATTTTTTCATTTGATTATATTTGTTTTTTGGGTGTTGAGTTTGAGAAGTTCTTTATAGATCTTGGATATCAGCCGTTTGTCTGTAGTGTCATTTGCAAAAATCTTTTCCGTGGGTTGCCTCTTTGTTTTGTTGACTGTTTCCTTTGCTCTGCAGAAGCTTTTTATCTTGATGAAGTCCCAAAAGTTCGTTTTCGCTTTTGTTTCACTTGCTGTTGGAGATGTATCTTGAAAGAAGTTACTGTGGCCGATGTCGAAGAGGTTACTGCCTATGTTCTCCTCTAGGATTTTGAGGGATTCCTGTCTCACATTGAGGTCTTTCATCCATTTTGAGTTTATCTTGGTGTATGGTGTTAGAGAATGGTTTGAGTTTCGTTCTTCTATATATAGCTGCCCAATTTTCCCAGCACCATTTATTGGAGAGACTGTCTTTTATCCATTGCATATTTTTTCCTGCTTTGTCAAAGATTATTTGACCATAGAGTTGAGGACCATGGAGCCACATCGTTCTGAAAAATTTCTGGCAGCTCCTTTTCCATCATAGCTGTTGGTGGTTTCAATAGAGTTGAATCGGGGCTAAGAATATGGGCTTTGGTGCCAAACAGACCTGGGTGTACATCCCTGCTAGGTCATTGACTTCAGTGAGAACTTGAGCAACCAATCAAGAGCCTAAATTTTCTTGTTGAAAAGTAAGGATAGCAGTAATCCTACCAAATGGGATCTTTGTGAGGCTTCCATGAAGTCATGTATTTAAAGATTGATTTATTTATTTGAGAGAGAGATAGCAAGCGCGGGGAGGGCAGTGGAGGGGCAGTGGGGGAGGGAGAGAGAGAATATCAAGCAGACTTCCAGCAGAGCATGGAACCTGACTCGGGGCTCTACCTCACAACCCCAAGATCATGACCTGAGCCAAAATCAAGAGTTGGACACTTAACCAACTAAGCCACCCAGGCACCCCAAATCAGTTATTTTAAAGCAAATGGTACAGTCCTGCAGGCCATGTATGTTCTACACATGTTCCTAAGGTCAATCGCACCATTACGCCCCATCATTCATGCCTCCCAGGATCAATACCCTTTGCCGTGTGACACTGCAGTTCTCCACACTAGAGATGGTACGTATCTCCTGTCCCATTGGTGTGGAGCTTGGCTGCATGTGACTTGCTTCAGCCACCGGAATGTCGGCAGAAGGAACAATGGGCCCCTTCTCAGTCTAGATGAGACTGTGTATGGTGATTTGCTCATCCTATTTGTGCTCTGCCACCACCAAGGGAAGGGCATGTCCCAGGAGGCCCACTGGTACCAGCATAATGCAAGACTCACGGAGCAAACCTGGACCGAGTCCACAGCTGGGAGCCATGCCCAGCAGAGCTCAGCCTAGATCAGCCAAACCCCAGCCAGCCCACAAACACACGACCGAGAAATAAGCGCTCATCGTCCACCATAGGGTTTTGGAGTGGTTTTTTAAGCAGCATTATTGTGGCAATAATTTCTACCTACCTTGTCCAGGGCTTAGAGATTTAAGTTTATTTAAAGCAGTTAAAGGGTTCATTTCTCTTTTAGTCTGGTTCCTGCCAAGCCTCAATACAACACAATAGAAAGAGCGTGGGTTCAGGAACCAGAGAGACTCAATTCACTTCTAGCTTCCTGAGTAGCTTTGGGCAGGTCACTTAACTTCCCTGAACCTCGATTCTTCGTCTGTTAAATGGGAATGAGAAGACCAGCCCCAATTAGCAGGAGAGCTCAGTGGTATCATTTATGTCACACATGCGGACCCAGCGTGGGTTCTCAAGGAAGGTGACTAACTCTCCTCTTTTCTTTTTAAGTTTATTGTCCTTTGGAGAGCCTCATGTCCAGGTCTGGACAGAGCAGACAGAAGTGAATAGAGTTTGGATACCTCCCCCAGAACACAGGGGTTGAGGCATTCGGCTTCGTCACAGACTTTGGTTCATTCATTCACATGTGTGTGGCACCTGTCATGGGCCAGGCTCTGGGAATCTGGTGGCCAATCAGGAAAATGAAGTCACTGCTCTCATAGAGCTCACATCTTAGAAGAGGTCGAAGTAGATAATGAATGAGAAAACAAGAAATCAACTACCTACTTCCAAGCAGCAATAAATGCCATGAACGATGTGATAGAGAAAGAGTTGGGGGTGGGGGGCAGCCGTCAGGCGGACCTTGTTGAGCCAGTGACATACTCTGCTTTCCAAATAGCAGAAATGTTCCTCTCTAGCCCTCCTTGCTCCACACTTACCCAGAGAAGCTCTTGTCGCCAACGCTTTAACAAGTTAACATTTTTTCTCTTTCCTTAGCCACCTGCCACTCTTGGTGTAGATCCAAGTAAGTCTTCTAAATTCCTGCTCAGTCGTGGGTTCTTCCTTCCTCCTTCTGTGCATGTCTGCATTCCGTAAGTGACCTTGGGCGGCCACGCCCACCTTTTTAAACACCCTCCTTTTTTTCCTCACTGGCACCGTCTTTGGTTTCAGACAGAGCGGAGGTTCTGTCTTTAAAGGCTCTCACCTTGTCATGCCATCTTCCCTTAAAGAACCTTGCATCATGCTCATCTTTGAAATCCGCTCCTCTGTCGCCTCCAGTATTTGACTGTCCCCCAAGCCCCCACCTTGGCTCTCAAGAACTCCATGGTAAATGAGAAGATCACCTTACTTGTCCCAGCTCATGTCAACTTCAGCCTTCTTCGTGGCCAGAAGAGAGCTTGCACAAGCAGTTTCCCTCCCTCCTGGTGGATGAACTGGTCGGGAACACATGCCAATAATTGACTAGAAGTTTCCTCTGCCTTTAGCAAAATCAATTTCCAGCAGCTATCTTGAGTAGACGGGTGATTCTGAAAATGTATTGGCCATACAAGTGACCCGAGTGGCTCGGCAAAAATACAGATTCTGATTCAGTCTGTCCAATGCCAGCCCCAAGACTCTGCATTTCAAACACGCTCCCAGGTGCTGCTGGGGCTGCTGATCGGCAGAGCACACTTTGAACAGATGCTTTCCACCCACCATCATGACCGCCACGTACCCTGAGGCTGGATTTGTAATCGGTGTGAAGAAATCATCTCTACCTCTAGGTACGTCTCCCTAGAAAGCAGTCTGAGGCATGTGTCCGCGCAGTGTTTCTTCTCTCTGATGTTCGGCCTCGGTCCCAAGGCCTCACTCCCCAGTGTCCTCCCTTCTATATATCGTTCTCTACAGTCCTGTTGATTTTCCCAGTTTGCTGTCAAGAAAAGGGGTACATCCTACTAGGGCAGGGAAGAGCAAGACAGCAGATCTGCCCGCATGGATCAGAGAACATAAAATGACACCTGACCCTGAAAGGGGGAAAATGTACACTGAAAACCCCAAAACCACATTCAAGGGAAAGGCATTCATTTATATAACCAGAAGAACAGCAGTGAGAAAGTTCCCAGTAATCTTCAAGGATTTAAAAAAAAAGACAAGAAAAAAGATTATGAAAAATAGTCAGTCATTCATTCATGCATTCAACTCAGTTAATACTTGAGCATCTATTAGAGCCTGTGCCAGGCTCTTCCAGGTGCTGGATATGTGTGCTGAAAACGACAGAATCCACCCCCTTCCTCATGGAGCGGACATCCTGGGGGGAAAAGGCTCTAAGCAAGGCAGCAAAGAAATACATAATTATAAATAGTGATGGACTACAAAGGAAACAAGGTGTAGTGATAAAGAACGAGGTGTCAGGGACCCGCGGTGCAGAAAGTGGTGAGAGGCCCCTCTCAGGAGATGGTGTTCAAGCTGAGAGTCCAAAGATGAGAAGCAGCAGGACCTGTGAAGAGTCAGATCGGAGGTGGAGGGAAGACAGCTCACTTCAAGGAGAGCAACAGTATCTGCAAAGGCCCTGAGGTGGGAAAGAACCCAGTGGGTCGGAGGAGCTGAAATGCATCGGCCTGGCCGGAGCCCAGTGGGTGGGGACAGGGGCAGCAGAGGCAGTTGGAAGAGTGGTGTATAGTCTCAGACGTTTACACCCGTGGGCTAACCGTGGCTATTAAGCAAAATGAACTTGAAAGCTTAGTGCAAGGGGGTTAATCTATAATTTGGTGGGGTGGGATTTGTTTAAACAAATATTTCCAGTGTCTACTTGCTCCAGGATTGGTATATGGAAATAGATGGTAGATTAAACAGAAGAAAAGGATCTGATTGAAAGGAAATGGGCAAGACCCTCAGTCACTGTTGAGAAAGCTGTTGATTTACTTGGATAGATGGGAACCCAAGAAAGGAATGTGGTAGAGTGTTTTGGGGGTGGGGTGGCAGACATCAGTGTAGCCTTGCATTAGGCTGGCCTTGGATCTCGGAAGCAAGAAGAGGCTAAACATACTGCACATGCATGTGTGTGTGTGTGTGAGAGAGAGAGAGGGAGAGAGAGATTAGAAATATATATCAATGATATTAAAGAAAACTTTGAAAGAGCAAACCCTCCATAAACCTCACCAAGCTCACCTAACCTCTTCCATTTTGGCCATATCTTTCTAGCACCCGTTCGCACATGGAAGTGGCCCACTTGCTGCGACCGTCACATGGGTGCCACGTCATTGTCCCGAATTGTCACCACGGTACACACTGCAACACAAACGCAGCACCTCCCAGACCCCGTGTTTCCGTGATCTCCACGATTCTATTTTAGGGGATACCCCACATTTGTTCTAAGAAAAAATAATTGTCTTCTCCTTTGGTGGTCGTGAGGCCACGTTTTGGAGCCAGACAGGCCTGGAGTCAAACCCTCAGTTTGACCCTTACCATCTGGACAACCTGGGTGAAACTCGCCTCTTGGAATGACAGTCTCTTTGCCCATAAAGAAGGAACGGTGACCCTTCCCTCCCGGACAGCTGTGAGAATTACGATGTTGGATAGAAACTGAACATGGAGATGGGTCCATGGTGCTAAATGGAAGCTCTTGTATTAATAGTACCATTGTTAGTATTTCCTTTCGGCAGTTTGGAACAGGATCTAGCACAGCACGAGGAACTCTGAGGAGTGTAAGTTTCATCTAAGTTTCACGGCAACAGACAAGACCGTTGTCCCCTTCGGGGTGTAGGGGAAGGTCTTCTCTGCAGATCAGGCCAAAACAGCGCCCAGGCACTCACACCATACAATTCTGTTACCCAGCCCATCTCTGCACCTGGGTTCCCTCCCAAACAGGATTTACCTGACCTAATCCCACTGCGCTCCCTCCGGGTCCACATATGACTACCTTTCGTAAAACCACATTCATACTTTAGGGACACCGAAGCATTCGTCGGTCCCCTGAAGCAAAAACATTTACCAAAGCTTGCCGGGCCAGGCTGAGAGTCGACGCAGCTCAAAAAAGCTGATCCTTCACGGACAGAAAGCTCTGCCCCTGCCCCCCACCCACCCCATGGTGTTCCCTGCTTAATTCTGTTTTCTTCCTAAAGGCCACTGAGGCAGATCAACCCTTCAGCCGAGTATAAGGGTAAATGCTCTTCACAAAGTGTCCCAAGGTATTTGATACCGAACATAAAGACAGCAAGTTCTGTGTGTATAAAATAGTCAGGATGACATGCATTACTTCTGCAGGAAGGAAAAAATGACTGCATAACTCTCTTCAGCAAATCAAGTATCAACACACATTCAATTGACCACTTTTT
Organism: Neomonachus schauinslandi; assembly: GCF_002201575.2. Classification (NCBI taxonomy): domain Eukaryota; kingdom Metazoa; phylum Chordata; class Mammalia; order Carnivora; family Phocidae; genus Neomonachus; species Neomonachus schauinslandi. Next base: position 172,182,549 of record NC_058404.1, read on the forward strand.
ATTGAACACCTATTATGTGTTAGATGCTGAAAAGGATACAAATACTAATCGGGCATAAAAGTCACTTCTGGATGCTGAAGCCTAGGAAGAGACCCAACATAGGCATAACCCACATATGTGGGGATGTATGTGTATATGTGCGTGCGTGTGGGTAAATACATAAGTACAAAGAATAAGCAATAATGCCAGACAAGAGGTTCGGAGAAAGTACAGTGGTTGTTCAGGTGGGGACCCACTCCTTCCCGTTGACGCCTGCCCTCACCACCCTATTTAAGATCACGATTGACACCAACTCCCATTTCTCCTTCCCAGGGCACTTATCACTGATTTATTTATTGTTTTTTTATCTGCCACCCCCACCAGAATGTAATTTCTCTCCATAAGGGCAGATTTTTGTGTTTCGATGTGTCCCAAGTACCTAGAATGGAGCCTGCACATAGTAGGCACTCGGTAAATGTCCCTGAAAGCCAGGTGAGCAGGACGGGTGAGGTGAGAGACTACCATCCCTGCGCTCCCCCATTTAATAAGCATCTGTCGAGTATCCTCTCTATGCCAAGCATTATCTCAGGCCCTGGAGACGCAGAGAGGAGAAGCTTTCTGCCCCCTCCAGGGGCAGGCAACCCGGACAGAGGGCAAGGGCCTCCTGCTGAGAGAAACAGAGTGAGCAGAGGCCCCAGAGGCACAGCTACTGGGCCATTTCAAGAGAAGGCACGGCATGGGTGTGAAGGGGACAGCTGGGAGTAAAGCCGAAGAGGCACCGTGGGCACCGAGCCCCGAGAGCACAGAGCCCCTGGCTGCGCCATCCCTCCGACAGCTGACCCCTCACATGGCTCCGAGATAGAGGCTTCCTTCTTAACCAGCTCCCTCAGTGACAGACATAACACTCCATCACAGCCAAATAAATCAGACTTAATCCGAGAGGTGGGAAGTCAGCCAGCGGTAACGCACAGAGCTCTCTTCCTTGCAGCCCATAGATTTTCCTGCTTCACGCTTTGCCTGTTTTCCAGCCACAGAGGAACGGGGTCACAGATGCAGACACGTACAGAACGCACTCGGGCTGCTTCCGATGTTGCACAGATTTTCCCAGCCAAGACGGGAGAAGGCTGGGTGGGGTGAGCACACCTGCCTTGCCCTTTGATTGCCGGGCCACCTTGAAAGGAAGAAAGACTGCTTCTTCAAGCAGCGCATTCCTGGAAAGACCAGCTTGGGGCTACAGCTCCAAGGCACCCACAGGACTCCCCTTGTCCAGGCCTGTGTATAGCCAGCAGTCAGGATCACTCGCGGGGCCTTGCTGAGCGCCGAGCTCGGCGCCAAGCACTGGGAAAAGTCATAACGTGGTAGAGGAGTCAGGAAGAGCTCCTATCTGACCCCCAGGAGGGAGAGAGGAGACACTATAAAAATAAATGCTTATAGGCATCCGTAGATTGGATGGCTGTTCTGAGCTCTGGGGGGAAAAAAATAGCATATAAAAATAATTCTGTTATAAACTGACTCTTTCCTATATATAGCCAATACAAATAATCATCCACTTCCCCAGCTCATCTGTTTTGTGAGTTCCTGTTTTTACATGTTGGTTAAAAAATCACCCACAAGCAGAAGTTCGAGGGGCACCACAAAGGAATGTCCAGCCATCAAGGTCACCTGGAGGTCCCTGCAGGGGAGTGGAGGTGGGGGAGGGGCTAGGACAAGAACTGGATGATTCATCCACAGGGAAAAATCCAGCCACTTGGGCAAAATCAAAAGCATGTGATCTGGGTTGCTGCCGCGGCTGGGCTTCCAGACTGGAGGATTCTGCAAGGGAGTGGACCCCCAGAGCACTCCGCAAACGCTCCTACCCCTCACCCTTTGCACCTGCTCTGGAGTTTCTTAACAGCCTCCCTATAAAATGCCTGGGTCAACAGTAGGGAGAAACCACCTACATGGTGTGGGTATAAAAGCATATGAAGAAGACAAATCTCTCCGGGGAATTAGATGGTCCCAGGTGTGACGTGTGGCTGCCCAAGGTGCCTTTCCCTGGGAGCACAGGTGTGAGCGCTAAAACCCAGTTTCTCTTCCCCTTAGCAGCTCAGCCAAGGAAATGAGCCCCCTGTCCCTGTCCGACATCCACGCTGATAAAGTTCCGGCTGCTGGGAATGTGTGGTGGGAGGGGTCAGGCAGTTGTGAGGGCTCACTCTCCCAACTTGCTAAGAGAATTCCAAGCTGGGTCTTGTCAGGAAATGCTACCTGGTGGTAAGCCTTGTAACTCTACCCGAGAAGCCTCCATTTCTTTTTGTTTCCTCCCTCTGTCCAAGGGAGCAATTTAAGTCACTCTGATTCCCCACCAACAGCCTATTGGATGACAACAGACCAGAAAAGAGAAGACATTCCAGAAATAGAAAACCACTGTGAAAAATACCTGCTTCGAGCTTCCTTAAAGCCTTAAGAAATAGGACCACTCCCTGGTAATGGAATTGTTCAGAATGTAAGGGGATCGGCAATAGCAAGTGGAATGTATTTTTGGTGGTCTCGTATTTCTGGTGGCCTTCCGGCTGTCCGGACAGGGAGGTGGACTCTGTCATCCGCTCAGCAGGCAGGCACGGAGTGTCTGGGCCCTGCTAGGCCCTGACAGGAGCTGGTAGCTGATATCTAGTGAAAACTTGCAGGCCAGGTCCTGAGTTCGTCCTTACTCGGGATACATTATCTAATTTAATCCTCCCAAACACCTATGAGCATCGTGCCGTTATGACTCCCAATTTAAGATCAAGCAAATGAAGGTACCGAGAGGTTAAGTAATTTCCCCCCAAGATCACAGAGCTGAGTCACAGAAAGCCAGGATTGTACCTAGTTTAGGTACCAGCTTGAACGGCTCTATTTCTTGGCCCCTACGAGAGATGTCCAAAAAAGATTGTGCAACCTGCCCTGAAAATCTGTTCCAGGCTTTGCCCTCAGAAAGTCCCTTAAAGGGAATTGGAATTTCTCTACTTCCGTCACAGTGCATTTCCTCTTGCTCAGCTCCAAGGGGAGCTGGAGAAGTGGGTGTCGTGGCTTCTGAGAAGGGGAAGGGGAAGGGGAAGGGGTGGGGCGGGTCCTAGAGCAGGCACTGAGGGGATGGGTGCATTCATCAGCCCTGGAACTGAAAGCCCTCCAGTGGAGCTCGCCTGCAGCGCTGGGAGCCTAAGCCCGAGCTCCTCCACCCTCAGAGAGCAAAGCTTCCTTTGCCTGCCGAGAGGTCAGACTTCTGCCTCTGATGGAACATGTCTGGCGTGCTGTCAAGCATACGGTGCTCGTGGAAAAGAGCAAAGAGGGCTTTTGTCTTCATTCTGAGAAGAGGCCCTTCGATACCTTTGTTTCCCGGGCCTCGGAACCCCTACACACCTGAGGACTCAGCCCTAGTCATCCCAGGTCCTCACAGGTTAACAGTGGGACAGTCAGCAACGCTGGAGCACAGACGGTCCAACCCTGAACCAGAGCATGCCCAAAGGGCTTGTTCCAACACCAGTGGTTGTGTTTCCAGCACCATCCCCCTGGTTCTGTGGGGCTGGGATAGAGCCCCAGAATCTGCATTTCTAACAAGTTCCCAGGGGATGCTGGGGGTCTAGGGACCCCACTGTGTGTCTCCAGAGATTGCTCTGTTCAATTCTGGGGGCTGTGTTAGCACCAGCAGATCCATTCCTGTAAATCACAGCTGACACCACAATCCCAGCACAATGTGGTATTTAATAGCCCAGAAGCACAAGCATGTGAGAGCAGCTGAAGAAAGGGGGACAGGTGGAGCCCAAGCGGAATGACACTTAAGAATAAACCTGTCAAGAATGGGCGACTGAGGAAAGAGGAAGCCAAAAGAACTTGCAGAAAGGCTTGTTTATAGGCAGGCTTTCCGTCTCATTCCTAACTGTCCGGGAGTTGGTCTGGGCAAAGTCAGCCCTGCCCTTCCCAGCCCAGACCTGCCCGAGGTGTTCTCGCCTTCCTCGGGACAGTAAATTCACCTCCCAAGCACAGATGTCTGCATTTGCCTTCTCTTCCCTTGGGTAAGCTGGGGACATCTGTCCGCCCTGCCGGACCAGTTCATGAACACAGCCGTCATCAAGGTCCCTGCTGTATCTCAGATTTCAGTGCAAACAGCCAAAAGGAAGGGATCCGGCCCCACATGTGCAATCACTTACACTTCTAGAGAGCCTGGGGGTCTAGATCTAGAAAATAGGGTAGAGACCTGACCAAGTCCACTGAGGGACTCAACCTTCTCTTCTTGGATCCGAGGGGACGGCGCCCCTGTTGTCCTTCCTGAATGGGAACCCCTTCTCCTTCCTCCTTGGCCTCATGGGGAGTCCCTAACTTTCCTTTGACACTCATCTCAGGCTTCCTGGCTTTGGGAGCTGATCCCTCGGCACCTCAGGGAGAGTGATCATTCCTTCCTCTCTGCTCGCGCACCATACCATGTCCCCGGTTCCATCTTGTTCACGCGTCTGAGTGACAGGAAAGAGATGATTAGCCTCTAAGGATTCCCAGCCCATCTCCCCCTTCCTCACCAGCTAAAAAGGTGCTTTTCCACTTCATTGCTACCATTCTATCACTCTCTAGGATTCGGGATTGCCAGAATTTTTCTTTTCTGGGATACAAAATCAAAGGCTGGGAGAGAAAAATGAAGAGACAGAAGGAAAGAAGGTTTTGAAGAGATGAGAGGCATGTAGAGTAGGGCAGAAAGAGGTTTTCCCCAGGATAGAAAAGGGAACCTGGCATGGATCAGGGCAGCTTTCTGGGGATTTTGAAGAAAGAGTGTCAGGGGAGGCTCAGGCTGTGAGGACAGAGAAGGGAAGAGGTTGTATTAAGGGTAGCTCAGGACTGGCCATGTGGCTTCCATTTACAGAGCTTGAACATACAAGTAAAGGACTTAAATTACTCGGAAGCATCTTTTGGTCACCGGGACCCTCTTTCTTGGACACAGCTCTGGAACGGCCCAGCACGGACTACCCTGGACTACCCTCCCACCGGGTTCCATCCTGCGCTTCTCAGATCTTCCGTTCTGCTGTTCCCGGTGTGTGTGGCCCAGAGCCTGCGCAGGATAGATGCTCAGAAGAAGTTAGCTGTGGGCGCCTGGGTGGCTCAGTTGGTTAAGCGACTGCCTTCGGCTCAGGTCATGATCCCAGGGTCCTGGGATCGAGTGCCGCATCGGGCTCCCTGCTCAGTGGGGAGTCTACTTCTCCCTCTGACCCTCCCCCCTCTCATGTGCTCTCTCTCATTCTCGCTCTCTCAAATAAAGAAATAAATCTTTAAAAAAAAAAAAAGAAAGAAACAGTATCCCTTCTCATGGGCGCCTGGGTGGCTCAGTCGTTAAGCATCTGCCTTCGGCTCAGGTCATGATCCCGGGGTCCTGGGATCGAGTCCCACGTCAGGCTCCCGGCTCGGCGGGGAGCCTGCTTCTCCCTCTGACCCTCTCCTCTCTCATGCTGTTTCTCTCTCGCTCGCTCTCCAATAAATAAATAAATAAAATCTTTAAAAAAAAAAAAAAAGAAAAAGTAGTTAGCTGTTCTCCTCCCCTCTTCCCTTGTGTCGACCCTGAGCAGCCCATCAGGCCGAAATGAGGGCAGAATGGAGGATGGGCTGACAGGACCAGTTGGCGGAGCCCGGCAAATAAAACGTCCCACCAAGTCAGCCTGGACCAAGCATCAGCGGCACAGTGCTGACCTTGGCTGGGAGCCCACCATTTACCAGCCCCCTCCGGGCCTCTGGGGTATGGCTAATTAAAGACACAGTTACTCATTTCATTCCCAAGTCGCTATTTAAGGAAGTAGAATCATGCCATTCCTACAAGGCCTCTGACCCTACACTAGAATCAAACAATACCAGGGCTTGTCCACGGGGCCGTAGGCACAGAGCTGTTCAAAGAGCCTGGGAGGAGGGAGCTGACGGCAGGCCTTACAGCTGGCCCAGCTGCTGCCCTGCACTCCCTCCACGTTCTCCTCTCCCCCTGCCACCAACATGCCGGGATCTGGGGGCAACCCCTCCCTGAGCCCCCTGCCCGGGCAACTCTTCTGTCTTCTGGACACACTCAGAGTCACACAGCTGACTCAGAAAATAAAACCACTAGCAATCTCCTTTTGGATTTTAAGTAGCAGTGACTTGGAGCGTTTGGGATTCTTCAGCTGTTTTTGAAGAAGGAAAAAAAGAAAAACCAAGCCAACATTGCTTTTCATCCACCGGCTCTTACTGAGATCTGCTCTATGTCAGGCCGAGGGCAAAGCACATGGAAAAGAAGTGAATAAAAGTCATTCCTGCCCTCAGAGGGTATCGAGTCTTACGGATGAAATAGATGCATAAACAAATAAGTGGAATACATACAAAAGTTAGAGTTACAGACTCTGCAGAGTACAGAGTGTGGTGCGAACCTCTAAGGGGTGGGGGTGGGGGGGGAGGTGTGCCAGAGGGCGGGAGACCTGAGGTGGGTTTTGAGGCAAAAGGAGGAGTTCATCAGGTACCCTAGTAAGGGAAGAGCATCCCCAGCAGGGGGAAAGCATATTAAAAGTCATTTAAATCATAGAAAAGCAGGCTGAACCCACTTGTTTCAACGGGTCTCAAACTTTTCTAACAAATAATTAATCACAGCGGTCATCGGTGGCGGGCCAATCTGAAGCAACCATGCTTCAGAAAAAAAGAAACATGAGATTTCTTTTTTTATCAAAATATAATTGGCCTATAACGTTAGTTTCAGGCAGCATGAAATTTCTCAGATATTTATTTTCATTTTTTAAAATTGTGCAAATCGTGCATTATAGTTTGTAAGAGTCTCATGTTTGGACATTAAAATAATGTTTTCAATTTCTAGTCAGTACAATTATCTGACTTTCCAAACATACCTTGTCAAATAAAATCTGTCCACCATGGAGGAAGAAGCTTCCTGTTGACCCCTTGGGGGAGAGAAAGGGAATTTTTACCCAGTCTGAAAACTAGAAAGCCTTTAAAAGATGATCAGAGACCAGAGCTTTGTCTCTGAATGTACGAATGATTTTTCACCTTCACATTTAGGCCCGTTGACTGAGTTTAACCACAGTGACAGTGTCTTCCCGAAACTCTTCTTCAAGTAAGTTTGTCTTAGTTCCCTTGAGCCTTCACTGTCTGCCATGTTGGTTGATTTGAGGAAAATACCAGTGGAGGGGAGGCCACTGGGAACCAATCAACAATGGCAGAGTGAAAAGAGTGGGATCTCTCCCACAAAACCAGCATCGAGAGCAATTCCAAGCTGAGTTTGCAATGATCGTCAGTTAGGTGCGAGCCACCATCTGAGGTTTTACCTAATGATTCCCTAATCCCTACGCCAGGTTACCACTCCAGGCCAATGAAGGCAGAAACTCTGGGAGTGGCGGCCAGGCGTTAGAATTTATTAAACCTCGGGCGCCTGGGTGGCTCAGTTGGTTAAGCGACTGCCTTCGGCTCAGGTCATGATCCTGGAGTCCCGGGATCGAGTCCCGCATCGGGCTCCCTGCTCGGCAGGGAGTCTGCTTCTCCCTCTGACCCTCCTCCCTCTCATGCTCTCTGTATCTCATTCTCTCTGTCTCAAATAAATAAAATAAAATCTTTAAAAAAAATAAAAAATAAAAAAAAAATAAAAAAATAAAATAAAATAGCATCTATTAAAAAAAAAAAAAAAAAAAAAAAAAAAGAATTTATTAAACCTCTAGGGTGATTCCAATGTGCAGGCAGTTTGCAAATCAGTGGGCGGGATCACCATGGATCTCAACCTTGGCTGCATATTAGAATCCCCCGGGGAGGTTTTTATACATATGGTGGGGGATCCCAGCCGTCAGCCCAGTAGATCAGAATCAGAATCTCTGGGGCTCAGGTGTGGGCATTGCGGCCCTTAGACCTAGGAAGGGAGCAGGTATGCCCCAGCTCTGCACTCTGGGGAGACTTCCTGGCCGTTTTCCAAGTCCTGTGTGGGTGCCTGGACCCACAGGAGCCATCAGGGTCGTCCCCTGGGACCAGAAAGCAGATGCACCAGAAGCAAGCAGGTGAAGGGATGTCCCCACCTCTGGTTTCAGCCAGCAACGGGGAGGTGCTTCTGCTAGAGCCGGAGGTTGGACTGAGCTCCCCCACACACACCAGAATTCATGCATGGAAGTCCTAACCCCCAGTACTTCAAAATGTGGCCTTATTTGGAAATAAGGGCATTGCAGATGTCATTAGCTAAGATGAGGTCATACCAGCGGAGGTGGGCCCCTAATGCAGTATGACTGGTGTGCTATAAAAAGGGGAAATTTGGACACAGTCCCACACACAGGGAGAGGGCCACGTGAACATGAAAGCAGAGATCGGGGTGATGCATCTACAAGCCAGGGAATGCCAAGGATCACCAGCAAACCATCAAAAGCCAGGGGAGAAGCCTGGAACACATCCTTCCCTCAGCACCCATAGCAGGAGCCGACCCTGCTGACACCTTGATCTCAGACTTGCAGCCTCCAGAACTGTAAGAAAACACGTTCCTGTTGCTTACGTCCCCCAGTCTGGGGTACTTTGTTACCAGAGCCCTAGCAAACCACTACAGGGAGGGGAGAATCCTCCCAAAAAAGCAAACAGAAGTTCAACACACAAATGTTCTAAATGGATTTAAAAACAAAAACAAAAACCCAGAGGTTTCTAGGTAGTGAAATCATTGGAAAGCATTGGAAAGTATTTGGAAATGCAGAGAAATCATTTTGTTTTGTTTTTTGTTTTGTTGAAGGCACTTCACACTGCGGCAGGAAGCATCATAAACCTCAATGAACATTCCTGATCTGCTGATGGCTAGTGAGAAAGTAACTGGTTGTGTGTCCATTCCTACACTTTCTCTCCCTAGCTCATCCCAGCCGGTTGGGAGTAGGACAGGTAACTGCATTAAATTACTGGGCAACTCAGATGCTCTCCTTTTTAGCATCAAAGGAGCCTTTCTCTTTAATCAATTAAAAATTTCAGGTCTCCCTGCCAAGGAGAAAAGTCTTAGAATTAGAAGTTGGCCAGGAGCTGGATTCAAAGGGACAGTTTCCGGATACAAAAGCAAGCTTCAGGTGGGCCTTCATCAGGCCCCCAGCAGAGGACCCCACGGGGTCCTGGACAACAGAGGCTTGTACTCCCCGCAGCAGACACTGAGTCCCTTGAGGGAGAGGACTCTGTCCCTCACACCTCACCACAGGCCCTATGTTCATGGTTGTTCTATTGAATTCTCCTACCTAACTCTTTCTTGGGCACAGAGATCGTTCTTCCTTACCTGATTCCTATGCAGGGACCGGGATAAACAGAGCTCACAGACTGGAGGGTGCAGAGAGAGGGCAGGAAGCGAGCATCTCAGCAAAGCACTCGTGAGTTTTCAGGGCCACGCAAGCCAGATAAAAAGATGATAAATGGATATTTAATTAGGGTCAGTGAAAGGAGAATGGGTGTTGAACTTAGCAGTGAATTTTGCTTTTTGAAGATATAAATAGAACCTCAGAGTCCTTTGACTCTTTTGACCTATGAAGATGGTTTTCTAATGGAAGAGTGTGAGACTCACTCACCTTCCTATGTAAGACCTAAGCAGATCTCGGGAGCTTTAGATAAGCCTCTTAAAAAAGAAAATAAATAAATGCAAAAGAAAGACATTCATCTCTTCCATCCTGACATTCTTTTCAGGTCCCCTCCTGCCCTAGGACTTTTCAGTGGGTAGATTTGGAGGAAAAGAAAATCCGAACATGAAATTATTCAATTTCAAGTCAACTTCATTTCCTAGCTCTCTAGTGGGTTATCAGCCAAATCAAACACTTGTCCTTAGTGCCCTAGAAATGCCCTTGTTCACAAGGTCACAAACAGCTGGTTACCATTCTCAGCTGAGCCCTTATTCCTGCGTGGATCCCTGCTGTGGGGAGGAAGTTGGGCCTTGTGTAAGGAGTTTCCATTCTCAAGTCCCAGATTTGAATCCCAGGTCCTTCCCTGGTGCAGGTGATTTGACTCTCTAAGAATGGAGGGGAAATGAACGATGGGAGTGTCTTCATATCCTCCTTGTGAGCATCTGATGGAAGAATAATAAATAAAGTTCTGTTGTGCTGATCGGGGGAATAATACATAAAGAAAGCTCCTGATGCACCGTCACAAGTGCTCAGGAAAAGGGCCTCCACCCCACTCTGTCTGGCCTGCAGCTCAGCTGAGCTCCCGTCCTTCCCTCCGGGGCGCACATGAGAAAGGAGAGGGTTGGGGCCGGTGTTCTCTCCTGGAGGTGGCTTCCGAAGGCTGGGCTCCTGTGCCCTGCCTTCTACAGAAGAAGCCAGTGCTGAGAGAAGACTGACCTTTTCCATCTCAGGGAATCAAATAAAGGCAAATCAGTGCGCTGGACCTGAATTCCAATCAGGAAGCCTGTGCTGAGCACAGAGCATGCACCAACCCTATGCGAGGGACAGAGGATGAAGCGGTGGGTAAGCCTTGGCCCCTGCCTCCCAGCCTCCAGACATCTCGGCGTGCGAATGCGAAATGTCTTTCAACGAATCGACTTCCCTAAGAAATTGTAGTGATTTTATATTTTATTATACTACTGGGGCTTATTTTTATTTTAATAAAAAGATTTACGTGCAAAAGAAATACATTATTTTTTCCTCTCTCTTAATCCGTAAACTCATTGATGTTTAGGACTGAATTCATTTCTAATAATATGAACAGGAAGTGACTGTTTTTTCAAGGTTGCTAAATAAATAAAGCCAACCACATTTTCACTGAAATATCTGACAAGACAGTTTTGAAGTCCTGGAGAAGAGCTCATTCTCTAATTGTCTAATTAAAACCCATTTAGTGTAATAAACTAGAATCTCTAAGGGCCTCCTCTATTAGAGAAAACTTTATTAATCTGAGATGAGTTACAATATTAATTTAGAGGAAATAAACTGCATTTTGGGGGAGAAAAACAAACATGCTGTAAGTGGGAACTCTCATTTATCCACACTGGCTCCCCATCTGACCGCACATCGTTTGACAGGTATCTGTCTTCTCCAGTTAGGAACTGAAAACCAAGTTCCCTCCATGACCACTGGTGGTATTTTTCCTTTGGGAAGACAGATTCGTTCTTCTGCTCTTTCTTGCAGCTTGGTCAAACTGAGCTTGATGTTCTGACACCCCCTCTCTTGTCCAACAGCTTCCCATTGAAAAGTGAGACCATTCTGGTCAAGAAGGTTTGTCCGTGGCCGCAAAGGGAGCTCAGTGCCGAATGGAGAGTGGCATTGTCTGATTATCCTCCCAAGTGAGAGGATACAGCACGAAATTCTCTCTCCAGGAACTCCTGGACATGGGGCTGACACAGAGTGGATCGCAATCTAATATGGGGCCCTGAGTAAGAACACGCTCTCAGAAGGTCATGTATATGTGTTCTGTATGCATGCGTCTGCAAACTACAGCCACGAATACATCTCCATATCGTCGAAAGAGAAGCCTGAATTGAGGCCAACAAAGATTTCCCTAGAGCCTAGAGGCTTCTAAGGAACGTGTCTTGATTAGTAGATCAAAGTAGTTTGTATTTAACATGTCAAATAGATGATAGAACGATCGATGATAGCTATCTCAATCGATCGATGGATGATTGATTGATTTAGAAGTCAGAGAACTAAGTTTATACCAATAACTGGCAGAAGGATGAGGTACTAAGTTTCCCTCAACCTGCATTTCCTCCTCTGTAAAATGGGCTCGATTACCTCTCCATGTGGTATTAAGGCATAAACGAAACAGTGCGTGTAAAGTGCTTAATGAAGCAACTGACATACAGTAAGCCTCAATAAACAGAAACCATTACCACTATTGAAGTGGTTATTGAAGAGCAGTAAATTTAGGGGCATCTCTGTGAGTTCAGGAATTCGGAACGGTAAGGAGACAGACTGGGTTAATGGGAAGGTGACGATGGACCAACGCACCTGTAAACGGATACTTTCCACAACAATGCACAGCTTAAGTGGGGCCAGTCACCTGGTGGTCAGATGTTCCCCCGGTCACCAAAGGTGAGACTGTTTTGTCCGGGAACCCAGCTTGATTTCCTGGTTCAAAAATCACACCTGTGAAACTCGATCCAGGTGGGAAATTCTTCTGGTTGACTCTGCTAAAGCCATGGTTCATTATCAAGTTATTTCTCTGGGTCACTCTGAGGTCATCTCTTAATTAATAACAGCCCGGGAGGGGGCAAACTCTAGCTTCTCAGCCTCTGCCAGGAAGCCCATCATAGCACCTCTCATCTGCTGAACACTTCCTGGGTGCCGGGTGCCAGGCAAATTGCCTTCTGCACAGCAGCTTACTTAAGCCTCTGATGACCCCCCAGGGGGGCAGCTACAAGGATCCCCACATCAAGATGAAGAATCTCAGGCTTGCGAAGTCCAGTTATTTGACCAAGATCACAGCTAATGGGGCCAGCACTGCAGGTAAGTGCCAGAGCCCTTCCCATCAGCCTCTGCGTCACTGAAAACCATTAATCCCCCTTTTCTCTCCCATGTCACGTGTGTTTATACTGCATACGAGAACAAAAGATGGTTTAAAATTCTCATTTTTCTCACCTGCTGAAGAGCTGGACGGCCTATTGTTCCTAAGCAAGCTGTACCTGGCTCCGGGCTCTCCAATGATCCCTCCAATCCTCTTCATGTGCCATCTCGGCTTGCCCTCATCCCTGCTCAGGATTCTTTCTGGCCTTTCTGAAAACAACTGGCAACAATTTAGCAACTAGTTCAAATCTCTTCAGTTGGGCTAAGAATCCCCTTCACGGAAGGGAGGGGGGCGGGCCTGGTTGGAGCAAAACAAGAGTGCCACCTGGTGGGACATTTGGGTCACTGCCAACAACGTTCCCTGGGTAAAGGTGGGCGGGCAGGTGGGCTGAAGCTACATCAAAGGTGGCCAGTGTCCACACTGCCTGGGACCATTCCTAGACAACTACAAGAACTAACTCAGACGGTCCAGGCACTAACTTCATGAAGTTCAAGTCTTACTCAAATGCAAGTTTGGACTTTAAAGACATGGCTTTGTGCTCCAAAGCCCAGTGGGATTAGGGTGAGGTAAGAGGCAGGTCATCCAGGCAGGGGCAAAACGGCATCTCATCTTTATTTGAAGTTTTGAAATTCTTTTCATCGTGGATTTTTGGCATTGATTGTGACTTTTTAAGATTGCATTAAAATATTAGTTATCTCAGTTACTGAGTTTGGGGCACCCCTCCCTTACATTTTGACACGCCACAAACACCTCTTGTTTCACCCTATTATGGGCTTTGCTGAAGTCCTCCAAAGAAGGATTCCGTTTCCTCTCCAAGCTCGGTCTGTGCAGGAGCTACACACAGCTCCTGAGGTTTCCCGGCACACCTGCCTTTGCTCTGTCCCATCTGAGAACGGTCTTGGCGTCACCACACTCCTTCCTACCCGACTCACCCACTCAAGTCAAGAGAAAGTACCTAAACTGGGTACACGCTTCGGTGTAACTGCCCAATAACCTGACCAAACGCATGTGCCCATCACTAGCCTCGTCGCAGATTACAGCTCTGGAGCCGGCAGCTCACTTGCTTCTGTTTCTGCCGGGTCCCAGAGCACCGGGCCGCGAGTCTGAGCCAAGAGCGCTTGTCCGCACCACGTGCCCTCACCTAACGGTGGCCGGGCCCAGCTGAGGGTCTGCCTTGGGACTTCACTTTCTCAACAATGTCCGAGCTGAATGCCCACATCAGGCCTTATCACCATCAGACTCTGTGTCTACACTGGGTCATGTCAGGCCCCTGGTTCACACCTGAGGCTAGGTGGGAAGTGCTTTACCTGGAACGGATGAGTGGGTTGGGAGGGGCGGTGGTTCTGGAAACTCCTGAATTTTCATGCAAAATGATGTCCATTTTCTGGGGGAGATGGTCTATCACTTTCTTTCCATTCTCCAAGGAGCCGTTGATCCCATAGAGTAAAAATCGCAACAGTCTTTATAAAGTCTTCAGGCTTTATCAAGGGTCTGTGTGAGAAAGAGCAACAGGAAATCTCCTCCCATGCCTGGCCCAGGAAAACCAGTATCAGCGGCCTGATGTGTGGTATATCAGCAGTTGGGCCATCCTGCTGAAGGTCCATACGTTTTTCAAAATTCAGAGGAAGGAAAAACTCTTCTCTCTCACTAAACTGGAATCTCAGCTGGATCCTGAAACCTGGAGAGTCCCTGCTGCCTTCTTTGTCTCTCTCTGTGCTTAAAATCTCTTTCGGCCTTGCTATTGTTCTCGGGCAAAGTTCTTTTGCAAGATGGAGACTTGCCTCCGGAATATCCTTCCACTCTTTTGGCCTCCTTGACTCACCCTTCCAGATCAGCTTTCTCCACATTTCCCCCGCAGGGCTGGGCACCTCACACACTCCTATTATCACGCAGATGACTTTTCTAGACTGATTTGCATATTTCTTTCTCCTGCGCTCCAGACTGTGAGCCCAGGAAGGCAGGAGCCCAGTCGTATTCATTTCCTATCCTGGGCTCCTAGCACAGAGTCCATGTGTGTGTGTTGGGTGGGGGGGGGGGGAGGCGGTTTGATGGATGAATAAATAAATAGACCCATGAATGAACAACTCCCCCCCCACACACACACACATACCTCCATGCCTTCATTTCCTCCATGAGGAGAGGGAGGCTCTGGGGGACATTAGCATGCCATGAGACAGAGCCACATGGGGGGGGGGCCCCCGAGGAGCCGCACCCACACCAGCTGCAGGCCTCCGGGCAGCTGTGTGCTGAGGTCACGCAGTCAGCACCCCACACCACCCTGCGGTGGCCACCACGGCACACCACCTTGCCTCGCCTTCTGTTTGCTGCTCCTGGGTTCAGAGCACACAGTAGGGAGACACTGACCGAGGGGACAAGTCAGGGGCAAGAAAGCGGGTCACTGGCAGATGCCAACTGCCCTCCCTTGGCAGGGTTGGGGAGCTCCGAATCTTCTCCAGGATGCTCTGTCATGACCATAGTGAGGACCAAAATGAGAAACCGTTGGGCTCTTTCAAAGTGACTTCAACAACAGATAAAGAGAGCTGAATTTCATGCCCAGAAACGCATTGTCCGTGAACCAAACAGCCAGTGTGACTTGGCTTCCTAGCCCCGGAATTAGATTCATGAGAAGTCTGATAAAATCTCGGGCCGGCCGCTTGGAGCTCTGCTCGCCCCAAACACATTGCAGAAGCTGGAAAGAGAGCCGGGAGGAGGACAGGCTCCCCAGCTGGTTTTGTTCCTGCTCTGAAGGGGTGGGGGGGAAGCCTCGGAGGAAATGCGTAGGCCCCAACACAGCTGTGGTCATTACTGAATCATTAGATTTGCCACAAACAAGATAAAAATTTCAAACGACAAAGAGGACTTTCCCGTGGTCTGCCGAACGGGGTTTCTCATCGTGTTCTGGTTCCTTCTGGTGGCAGGGGCTGGCCAGCAGGGTTTCCTCACACCCGGACTGCCTTTGCCAGAAAGCCGCAGGACCCCCTGCGGCCTCTCCCACCGCTGCTCCAGCTCCCCTGAATGGGGCAAAGGGTTTCTTTTTTAAAGTAGGTAAATCCGGAAAAGACTCAGGGTTTTGAGTCATTGTTTCGTGAGTAACAGCCTGACCTTCTCTTGTCCACTTCTCAGAAGTGCAGGTTTCTTCTGTGAGGAACACAAAAGCCCACGCAGGAAAAGAGAAGAATATTCCAAATTCATGGCTGGGAAAAGGGAAGTCACTTTGCTGTTTGTCCTCAAATGTGCACCCCATTCAAATTCTCCACCTCTTCCAGATGTCTGCTAGAAATCAGCCACTTGTCCCTGATCCTGCAGTTTTCTCTGGTGCGCCTGTCTTATCTGTCCTAGACCTCAGACCTCCTTCTGTTCTCTTTTGTACCTACTAAGTGTGTAATAAATATTATCGACTGATAGAAAGCCTAGAGCCAAATTAAAGTCAAGAGGATTTTTATAAAAACATGAGTCATTTAGAAAGTGTCACTATAGACAGGACCTTTTTGTCATGTTTCATCTTCACTGCGATCCTGTAGGGGTGGGTTTTTTTCCATTTTACAGGTGAGAAAATTGAGGCTCAGAAGGATTCTGGGAGTACAAACTGCTTCTCAGTGGTGGTGGGTAGAATTCCAGGACGATCTCACTTGCAAAGCTGTGCGTATCACCTCTTTGGACTTCCCAGGGTTTCAGTGGATGACCCAGGGAAGCTGTCAGTAACCAGGACCTAAGGGATCAGGACACTGTGTAAAACACGTCAGGGCTCAGAGCAGAGAAAGGTTCACTAGCGTGCTGAAGTCATTCATGCTTTTCCTGGCAGAGCGGCACGGACCGCCCAGGAAGCCCTCATTCCCCAGATCCCACCCTTGCCCCTACCATGGCCAGCTCTCCACTCCCATCCATCCTAGGTGTGTATCAGGCCAAAAATGTCCTTTGTCTGCTCCCCTAACTAGCCCTGAGCTGGGATTGTGGCACACTATGGGGATTCTGAGGATGTGTGTGACTGCTGACACTTGCCCCAATTGTGCTCATAGCTGATATCCTTGAATCGATCCCAATACTCTTTGCTAGAGAAGATAGACCAGACCTCAGAATCCTTCTCAATACAGCATTCCAGGCAGACACCACCAATCCATCAGCATTGTCCTGAGATTAAGCCTGTCGTTATTGGCATAGCAAATGATCAGTGGAATTTAATTTCCATTCCCTTCTATCTTTCTTGCCTGCCTTCCCCAGTGTTTCTGGGATGGGTAGAGGGGTGGATGGCTAGAGGGGTGGATGGGTGGATGGATGGATGGATGGGTGGATGGATATGATGGATGGATGGATGGACGGATGGACAGACAGATGGATAGGTGAATGGATATGATGGATGGATGGATGGATGATGGATGGATGGATGGACAGATGGGTAGAAGGATGGATGGATGGATGGATGGATGGATGGATGAAGGGAAATTGAGTTCTCACCTTACAGCGGAGCCCTAGTTGGCACCACTCCTAATTCTGCTGATTTCACTCAGTGCTGATGCTTCTTTGACAAAACATGCTCTTAGCATGTGGCATTTGTTATAGGAACTGATGAGATTCCTGGGTCAACCTGAGGCCATGGAGGATCCTCGGCATCAGCACTTTGTTTCTCACTCAGTCTCATTTCCTCCCCCTCTAACATATGCCTGAGCTTAAAAACATCCACTCACCCCATACTTCCTTCTTCTTTTTAAAGCTCAAGCTGACAAGAGAAATTTCTTCTCCCACTCACCTTTTTTTTTTTTTTTCTATACAGAGAAGAAAAAATACTTACAATTCCACTGTGGGGTGCATAGCAATGGCCAATGATTAAAAACTCTTTTGTGTCTTTGGAGCCATGGCAGCTATGGATGGGGAAGCATGTTTCTCCAGGGCCTTTTAAGAAGCCCTGGCTTTGGTTTTGAACCAACCAAGTTATGGTGTTATCAGAATATTCTTTACCTAGCAAAATACCCCTTAGTGTTCAAGAGGAAGAAAATGTTAAGAAATTTTTATTCAAGTCCATTTGAAGAGGAATAAAATAACGCTTATAAAGCAACACTTTTGAGATTTGAGTACAAGTAAATCAGAAGCATATGGATTGTGTGCTGTTAAAACATGCTTTTGTTACCCCAGAAAGGAAAAAATACTTGGGAAAAATATATTCTATAAAATGGCATATATTGGAAAATAGCTGGGGATTTTTAAGAAAACCAAAATGTATCAGGGATGGTCCAACTCTAGTTATTAATATCCTGGAACCAGCTAGGGAGTAAAATTAGGTGGTAAAATTATTGTACCATTTCTTACTCCAAGCTGGAAATGACATATTTCTCAGATAGTTCTAAAAAGAGAAAAATTATATACTGAGATCTATGAGATGAGGTTTTGTTTTATTGTCTTTGTTTTGATATTCTGATAATTTCTTTTCACTGGACTCACAGTCTGGGAAAGTAAGAGTATGGAGGTAAAGATGGGTCCTAGAGTCAGACTGTTGACTTGAATCACACCTCTGCCCCTTTAGCCATTGGATCTTCACAAGACATTCACCTCTCCCTGTGCCCTAGTTTCCCCATCTGGAAAGTGAGAAGAAAAAGAAGATGAATTACTACACTTACCACCTGGGTAAAGCACTTGGAATAAATGCCTGATGCACAGCAAGTTCTCAGTAAATGTTAGCTGGTATTATTTGTCATCTCGCCTAGAATGCTAACCACTAGACAACTCTGGCTCAGTCACACACGTCAAAACTTGACAAACCTTTAGGTAGGCTGACAAAGAGAAAAATGAAATAAAATGAAATGCAAATGGGGACATTACAACCAACTGTAAAGAAATAAAAAGTATTAGGAGAGAATACTATGAACAATTGTACACCAACAAATTTGATAATTTATATGAAATAGCAAATTCTCAGAAACACACAAATTACCTAAACTGACTCAAGAAGAAACAGAAACCACAACAGACCTATAATAAGTAAAGAGAGTGAATCAGTAATCAAACCTCCCTATGAAAAAAAAAGTCCAGGACCAGATATCTTCACAGGTGAATTCTACTAAATATTTAAAGAAAAATTAACACCAATCCTTCTCAAGCTCTTCCAGTCACTCAGTTCTTTCAGGACTCTGCCCTCCCTGACCCTTCTATATAACTATAGTATTGCTTCCACACACACAAATATGCATTCCCTCACCTCAACTTACTTTTCATCATAGCACGGTCACCACCTAATATATACTCATTTTCTTATTTATTTATTGACTCTCTTCTCCCTCTAGAATGTGGGAGCTCTATCTGAGCAGGGAATTTTTTTTCTACTGTTGAATTCTCCATGCCTAAGATAGTGCCTACCACATAGTGGTGCCTATAAAAATTTATTGAATAAGTAAACTGTCTCATCATTCTTTTAGTGAAAGAGAATAAAGAGAAATCTAGAGAGGACCTGGATATTGCAGAACTCTAAGATCTAGCTGACTAGAAGGACATGAGCCTTCAGAAGCAGATAACCAAGAAAGTGTTGTGTCAGGAAAACAAAGGGAAATGCGATTTCTGAAGAGCAGGGACTGGTCAGCAGTGTCAGATAATGCTGAGAAATCAAGTACAACGAGAACCAAAACGTCCACTGGATTGAGCTGTAAAAGATGAGTGACCAACTTAGCAAGAAGCATTTGGGGGTATCATAAAGCTAGAAGCCAGAAGCCAGTCTGTTTTGAGGGGTAGATGAAGTGGCAGCACATTCTGACAACATTTTGAAAAAGTTTCTTTATTTAAAAAAAAATGAAGATACAGAGATAAGGAAGTTGCTAGAAAGGGCGGGGGTCAAGTGAGGATATTGTTTTTAAGTGGGCAAAATCTGTAAATGTCTAAAAGCCTATGGAGGGAACCCAGCGAGGGGAGAAAAGAAGTTGAAAATACAGGGGAAGGCAAGGTTCCCAGAAGGAAAAGTATGGGAGCCAGACCATAGGACTGGCTTTAGCAAGGAACAACCTCTTCTACACCTTCAGGCTGGAGGAAAACAAGACCCAGAGAGCCCCCATGACTTACCCACCAGCCCAACCAGGACCCAGGTCTCCAGTGTTCTTTTTCCTATGCAGTTTTTTTTTTTTTTCCCTCTTGCTCAAATTAGAATGTTCAAGGGGCAGTGAAGAGGAGAGAGGGATAGAAACCAAAACTGGTAAGTAAAAAATGCTGACTGCAATAGATTTTGTCCCTGAAGACTTTCACAGGGAAGGTACTTCTTCCTACTCAGGAGCTCCCTTCCCTGCGCTGTGAGCCCCATTAGCATAGCATCTCCCTGAAGCCCTCACTCACTCCTCCCCAGGACAGCAGAGGGACTTACCTAATCGGGGAATCTGTGAGAAGAAACGAAGCATGCACAGCCCAGCCCCTTCCTGTGTCTTCTTTTTAGGAAATACCAGAGAAAACATGATCTAGGTGGCTCTCAAACCCACGGCAAGCATAGTAATAAAGCTCTCCACACCTACCCTGTGTGGAGGCTAGCAGTGGTCTGACTCTGTCTGCAGCCAGATGGGCAAGTCTGGCCAATATGTGGGCTCAGGATTAGGAAGTCCATTTGCCCACGGATATATTTCACTTTCTCTAATGTCGGCCTTATCAATAGGAAAGATGTTATTTTGGTGTCTCTCGGCCTCCCTCCTTTGTCTTTTTGCTTTTTCCAGTGGATTCAGAAAAAGATGAGGAAGAAGGGAGCTAATTACTCCAACAGAAATTACACTATTAAAATTGGCATGTGAAACTTGATTCTCAAAATCATTCTTTTTAAGATATAAAGACCAAAGAAACATATTTTCTGATATAGTTTAAAAAAATGCAAGTGCATTCTTTTCGGAGAACACTCAGAGGGGAGAATAGGAGAGGCCTGATTGCTTTCATGGATGTGTAAAACCCAAAGGACCTGCTTTCTTCATTCAGTTGGATCAAAGTACGAAATCACAGATGATCATTTCTTCAGCTCTTTCCAGGATTCCACTGTTTTCTGTCTGGAAACAGTCATGGCCATATCCACAATTCCAAACTTGAGAAAATGACCCAGAATCATCACAACATGTGAAGAGGCCTCATGGCAATGACCATTCTGTGGGGCGGGGCGGCGGGAGTGGGGAGGAGAAACCTGCCAAAGTACATTCTTCCTTGATGAGAAAAATGCATCAACAATTGTAAAATTAGGTGTTTGGCACCGTGTTGAGCCATGGATCCAGTTTTCAACTCACTTCTTTCCAACTTTGTCAGTGCCAAAGTGTCAATCCTAATAATCATTTCAGAAATAGTCACTGTCACCTTCTCCCATTACTTCGGTCCCAATATTTCAAATTGAAAAATATTGGCCTTGACCATGCAACTTCTCTCTGCTGCTCCCAAGTTGCTATTTGGAAATTTACCAAATAATCTTGAGGTCTATCAGGGAAGACAAAGATTAGCAACAAAATCTCTCTTGCAATGTTGCTTGAAAGCTATTTTAAGAAACAAAGGAGCTGGGGATTATTCAAAGACTTTATGGCACATCAGACTCCGTGGGAGGTTGGAAGTCGAGGGTGGGAATGTGGGCAGGGACTAAGGCAGCTGGTAAAGGCGAGGCCAGAGGAGACTCAGAGCAGAGGCGTGTGGTCTGCGCACTGGTCCTGCAGTGAATGGCCTCCAACCGTCCCACATTCTTGCAATGGTTGTGCAAATTCAAAGCTCAGCAGAGAGAGGATCCGGCCCCTTTGGTTTCTAAGAGCAGGCACTTCCCTCTACCACCTGCCCTCCAAAAAAGCAGCCTGTGGTGGGAAGCTCCCTAAAAGAAAGAAGGAGTGCTATTGGAGTGGTGGGATTGGGTGCTGGGGGCAAAGCTGGACAAGTGACCCCCCTACCCAAGCCCCATGGGGGAGTCCTGTGAGCATCAGCTCAGTGGCTTGATTTATTCAAGATGGTTTATTGCATGGTGATCCTGAGAGCTCTCATTCGTCCAAATATGCTTCACTACATATTGATTAAGTCCTTCTGAGTAGAGATGCATCAGTGAACAGAACAGACACAGTCCCTGACTTTCTAGAGTCCCTGCCTCCTCAAATCATCCACCTCGACTTATGGGCCACTGAGTTCACCCTTGCTGTTAGGAGCCCTCAGTTGCTATAAAACAGTCCCGTCCAAACCTCGGCCCTGGGCTGATAGAAAGTCTGGGCAGGAAGGACACTGCCCGCACAGACTGGAAATACGAAGGACTGAGATCTCTGAGTTCCACTCATCTGCAAATGAGAAAGTGAGCTCGAGCTCAGTGTGGATGCAAGGAAATGCAGAAATGTCACAGGGGACTGATCACCAGCCAGTGACCCTGAGCGGTCTGAGGACAACAGCACAGCTTGCCAGAAACTTTGTACCTACTGATATTGGCACATATTCGTGCAAACAAACATTTCTGTTTCAGTAGATTCTTTTGTAAAACTAGTAATTTTACATTCAAAGAATGAGCTGAGCTACCTAAAGTGTGTAGCGTGTGTGTGTGTTCACTAGCAAGCATGAAAAAGAGTTAACTTTTTTCCCTTGTTTTTCATGGTGACGTCTGGGCATCCATGGTGGTCAATGTCATGGAAAAATCACAAGCCTTGGGAGCTTCCAGGTCTAATACTCTCTGTTGTTTATCTGTGTCTATGGCCTTGGAGAAGTTTCCTAACTTCGTTGAGGTTTGTTTCCTCACTTATAATATTAGAATGAAATATCTATCCTTTGTCATGCACTTACCATGTGCCAGGCACGATGCTGAAAATTTTAAGTGTATTCTAATTTAATTTTTCCTCCAATCCGTTTTGTTTATTTTTTACTTATACTGATTTTGCAAATGAAGAATCAGACCTAGCTCAGCTAAGTAATTTGCCTAAGATCATGAAGCTAGTGCACATGGAAGAGGCAGGATTTTAACCCAGGTGTGTCTGACCCTGGAGGCCTCTATTCTCCAACACCTCATTCTACTACCTTCTTACAGGATATTTCTGGTAGGACAGGTTCGGCTGCAAGTGACAAACACCCTCAACATTCTCCTTCACAATCATCAGGGACTGCAGCTCCTTCTTGTTGCTTTACCATTTCCAGTAAGTGACTTCCACCTCGTGGCCCAATATGGCTGTTCACATCCAGCCATCAGGTCCACATTCCAGTTGGCATAGAAAAGAAGAGACAATAAGTGGCATGCTTCTTCCTGTTTAGGACACTTGCTCAGAATTGCAACACTTCTGACAAGACAGTGACCACACAGGCACGTGTAGCCACAAGGGAGGCTGTGCTCTGTGGCCTTCTCGTAGAAATCCATGTGCCTAGCTAAAAAAAATGTGACATTATATTATCAAGGAAGAAGGGAGAGGTGAGCGCGGGGGGACAATCTCTGGTGTGTGGGGAAGTGGAAACTATGAGGAGGGGCGCCCGAGTGGCTCAGTGGGTTAAGCATCTGCCTTTAGCTCAGGTCATGATCCCAGGGTCCTGGGATCGAGTCCCGGATCGGGCTCCCTGCTCAGTGGGAAGCCTGCTTCTCCCTCTCCCACTCCCCCTCCTTGTGTTCCTGCTCTCGCTGTCTCTCTGTCAAATAAATAAATAAAGTCTTAGGAAAGAAGGAAAGAAAAGAAAAGAAAAGAAACTATGAGGGAGAAGGTAAATGAAGCACCGGGTCCACTGCCTGGCTCAGAGTAGGTCCCTGGAACATAACACGGTCATTTATTATGATTGACCTCTATCAGGCGTCCTGCAGAACACATGCAGAAAACCACAAATTCAAATCAGGGAAGGGAAGGTCACAGAAAAAGGGTAGGAGAGGGAAAGAGTTTTTAAATCACCATGATAGTATGAATTGGGCCTCTTTTTCCACACAAAAGCACCGCCTTTGCTCATTTGCAGCCTCCCGAGGATGGTGTGGAAGGTGATCATGAGAACGTGCCTCAGCAACCATTCCCCCCCCACCCCACCCCCCGCAGCATCCGTGCACCCCACGTGACCCACGGGATGATGCTATCACAGGTGACCGCCGGGAAGTAATTTCTACTGCAGCAGTTAATGGAAATGCAGTTTTCATTACAGTAAGAAAATTGAAATCCCAGCCAGCCTCTGTGGGTTCCATCTGACCCATTCCTCATTTCTCATAAGATTGTGTGTTGTTTTCATTCCCCTGGTGATTAACCTTTATCATGAAAGGGTAGGGGGAGCCAAGGAATTGAAATCCCCAGGAAATCTCCACATCACACTGCCATTCAGCAATTGTCCTCAACTATCCTGACACCGGGGCTCCCATCAAGTAGGAAAGGGCCGTTTTTAATTTGAGGTGGGGATATTATCTCGGAGGGAAGGTTCCAGATGTCCAGGCTGAACTGAAGTGACAGACACGCAACCGGTATGGAAGGAAGAGGAGAGAGGAGGAGAGAGGGGGAAGTGGCGGCGCCGAGGGACCCATGTCATTGACAAGTCCTCAGAGGTAGCGGACAACTTCCCTTGGGTGGGAGGTATGTGGGCGTCGACACTATGAATGCCTTTCCACACAAAGCATATTTTCAACTCAGATTGGCACTGGCTCTTTAAATTGCAGATCATCCATGACTGCACAGAATTTCTCCTTTGTTAGAAAGAAGTTAGCTAAACATGTTGCAGACTTGCTCCTTCCGATGACCCTTTGCTCTGAATTCATGGTCCTCGTCCCTCAGCTCCTGACCTCTCGGAGCCCCATGTCCTTTCCTGTCACCGCCCGCTCCTCCCTTATGCCACTCACTCGACAGAGTGAGCGAGGTGCGAATAGTCAAGACGCTCAATTTCGTAATTTTGTTGAGAAAGCAAAAGGGCACTAGACACCCTCGCTTTGGCAGAGGCCCACCCTGTTTAAGGTTTTATCTCTTCCCTGTTTTTTCCTGTCACTGCTCATCATATGACCAAATGGGGCCTGGCTGCCATTTTCTTAGCCCGGAACTGATACTCTATCAAACCATGTGCAAGTAATTTCCAGAAGGGGGACTCTGGTAAAATCAGGAAGGAGCCATTTGAGCAGCGAGTCAGACTCAAAGGTTTCCCATAACCTACATGTGTTCCAGCCACGACCAATCAACATGAAGTAGTGATGGGGGGCGAGGGTGTCCATCCTGGAGAGCTGAATGCCTTTTCTGTTTGATTGCTCAAAGGTCTTTGTGGAGGGAAAATTGCCTTTTCCCTTATTTATTCATTCACGCATCCTCAAATTCTTCTTCTTGCTCAATCTCTTTCTTTCAGGAGATACTCATTTTGCCATGATTGGCAGAAGTTCCTAGGCATTGGCGCCACATTCATCCGTTGGTCTCTTGGAGGGCATGCTATCCCAACTTGCAGGCAAACTAGGATTCCACGTTGGGGACCACTTCACTGGTCAGTTGGGCTCAGGTTCCCTCTTCAAGCCCGGAAGCTTCCTTGTCCCCACTCTTGCTCTTGAATCCTATTTCATCTGCATCTGTATATGCGGGAGACATTGAGCCTGTAGATGGCAGGACTGCTAGGAAACCGACAGAGTCTGACTCATCCTCATCTTCTCCTTTTGCATCTCTAAATCCAGTGAGACCACGTGGTGTCCCTCCAAAACCCCAAATACGGAGCTGATCCCTGCTCCTTGGCCTTCTGCAAAAAGGCAGGCCAGCAGTGCCAGCGGACAGATAGTGGGCCAAGGAAGGAAAGATTCACAGGGTATCAATTTCAGAGTAGTGGGACCTTAGGGATCATCCCTCTGTCACTTTACAGAGAAGAGTGCCATCGTCAAGGTTGCACACCAACCCATGGCAGAGCCAGGCCAGAGATGGAACCTCAGCCTCCCAGTTCAGGGCTCTCTTCACTGTGCCCAGGGTGCCTGATGGAATGCTGGTGATTTGTACCAAATGGCACCCCCCAAATGCTAGAGTTCCCAACACCATAGGAAGATACTGAAGGGACATAAAAGGTAGAACCATTTCTACCGGCGGACACACAGAAACTTCTTTTTCTTTATGGCCATCTGGTGTTCTATTGGCCTCTTCACAAGGTGAGAATTGAATGATCTGAAGGACAGGAGGACAGCAAAAGAAATGAAGCAAGGGGCGCCTGAGTGGTTCAGTCAGTTAAGCGTCTCACTTCCACTCAGGTCATGATCCCAAGGTCCTGGGCTCCATGCTCAGCCAGGAGTCTGCATCTCCCCCTCCCTCTGCCCCTCCCCCTGCTCATGCTCTCTCTCAAATAAATAAATAAAATCTTTAAAAAAAAAAAAAGAAAGAAAGAAATGAAGCAAGAGGGTCAGAAGAACGTACCATGGTGGCTGGGAGAGTAAGCAGTGGAACAAGCTGGCATGGCTCTAAATCCCACTCTCACTTACTAGCTATGGTGCTTAACCTTTGTGCACCTCAGTTTACTCATCTGTGAAATGGAGATAATCTATGTGCTCCTAAGGTAAGGATTAAATGAGCCATTTCATGGAAAGTACTTAGGACAGTACGGGACACAGAGCTAGCCATTGTTCTATTAGCCTGGAAGGAAGCATGAGGAACGGCCGGGAGATGGCCACAAGAGCTCTGTCAGGCTGACCCTAAGTAAATCCCCCTCCCTGTGTCTGGTAGCGTTGCTAGGAGAAAGTACAGCGTGATGAAAAGGGCCTGGATTTAAAAACGATGTTAGTTAACGTGCAGCTAAACTGCCATAACAGAGAGGCCTCAAAACACCATGACTTGGGGCGCCTGGATGGTCCAGTGGGGTGAGCTGCCCACTCTTGGTTCCGGCTCAGGTCTCGGTCTTGCGCTGGTGGGATCGAGCCCTGTGTGGGGCTTCGGGCTCAGTGCGGAGTCGGCTTCAGATTCTTTCTCCCTCCCCTTCTGCCCCTCCCTGCTTGAGCACACACTTTCTCTAAGATAAATAAATTAAATTCACACACACACACTCACACACACACACCATGGTTTACAGTACAAAGAAGATTATTTCTCTGTCACGTCACAATCCTGATGTAAACTGTGCCGGTCAGTGAAGGAGCTCTGTTTCTTTATGATCATTTGAGAACCTGGTTCTTTCCAAGTTATTGCTCTGCCAACCCCCTCACGATCTTGTCAAACGGAATCCCGCCCCCCCCTACCCTGTCCAGATTTTAGCCAGCAGGTGGAAGGAAGGCGTGAGGAGGAGGCATACCCATGGACTTAAGCCTCAAGCCACAAAGTGGCACCATGATCTCTGCTCACATTTAACTTGCAAGAATTGTGTCATGTGGTCACAGAACCCCCGATGGCAGAGGAGGCTGGGGATGGCCACGAACCCAGAGAGGAGGGGAGAGAGACCTACGCTCAAATCCAGTTCTTTCGATTACTAATGGCGTTTAGGGGCCAGTTATGGAAACTCTTTCTACCTCCTCTAGCTCATTCATTGAACCGGCTCTAGATCATCAGGCGCTCTTTCATTCTGCAAGTATTTCCTGAGCCCCCTACGATGGGGCCGGACTCTGTTCTAGGTCCGGGGGGGTGCAGCTTTGAACAAGGCAGACCACGCCCCTTCCGCTCTGACGCGGATTTGCTCTAAGGCTAATGAGGGGCCTTCCGAGGACTTTCTTTGTCTTTTCGTTCCAAATCAATATTCATTTTCATATTCTTTTTTTTTAAGATTTTTATTTATTTATTTATTTGACAGAGAGAGAAACAGCAAGAGAGGGAACACAAGCGGGGGGAGCGGGAGAGGGAGAAGCAGGCTTCCCGCCGAGCAGGGAGCCCGATGTGGGGCTCGATCCCAGAACCCTGGGATCATATTCTTTTTTTTAATTGTTTTTCTGAACAAGGACGTCAGATTTATATGCTCTCCAGGCCTCACTAATTTTGGATCTGCCCCTGCTGCTCTCCTGGAGCTAACGGCTTAGCTGGAAGAAAGAAACAGTAAACAAATGCACGTATACAACATCAGAGGCTGCTGAGTGCTATGATGTACACCTGCCGTCGGGGTGAGGCGAGAGAGCCCTACTATATTTGGAGACCCTTTCTGGAGTCACGTGAGCAGCCATTGAAGGACAGGAGTTGTTCCTACTTTTTACTAAAGACTAGTGTCATTCACACATCTCTGTGTATGCTGCTGATTGTTTTTTTTAGAATTTATTTCTGGTAGTGGAGTTAATGAGTCAGAGGGACAAATGTTTTGCAGGTTCTTGAAATCATGGGCTGAAACCTCTTTTTTATTGAGACTTCTCATTAGGATTATAAAAGAAACAGTGAGAGGCGCCTGGGTGGTTCAGTCGGTTAAGCGTTTGCCTTTGGCTCAAGTTATGATCCCAGGATCCTGGGATGGAATCCCGCATGGGGCTCCCTGCTCCGCGGGGAGCCTGCTGCTCCCCCTGCTTGTGCTCGCGCTCTCTCTCTCTCTGACAAATAAATAAAATTTAAAAAGAAACAACAACAATGATAAAGACCTAGATTTCGAGACATTTTAATATCATTTTTTCAGAGCATAGATATGCTCCAGACATTTAAGGGTTACTTCTATCTGTACTGTCTGGGCTCTCTGCGTCTGAGGTCCTAACTAGCCTTTTTCACCTCCCACACGAAACACCAACATGCCACATTCTTATTCTAGAATTATTTCTTAAGTCCCAGAATTTTAGGGTGAGAAGGAAACTGGGAGATTGCTGACTTGCCCTAAGACTCATTGTGAGTTTATGGTCAAGCTAAGCTAGAGCCTCAATCTCCCAATTCCTGTCTGTAATCAAAACCAGTGACAGATGAAATGTGCCTGCAGTGTTTTGTGACAATAGACCTTAAGGCAGAAGTTTTTAAATAAACACTCACGGATATGGCCTGCCAGATTTACCTGCTTCGTAGGTGGTTATGAGCATTAACTGCAATAACAAACGTCAAGTCCGTAGCACAGTGCTGGAACAGCGTAAGAGACATTTCAGTGCTAGCCGTGGGTACGACTTTGGTGGCAAAGCCAGGGGAGTGTTCCAAGACCAGATGTGGGCCCCGTGGGAAAGGGAGCAGGTGTGGGGCAGTGTGAGGCGGTCTGGGGGCCTGTAGGCATGAACAGAAGACCTCAGCAGAAAGGGGCTGGCCATTATACCCCCAGGAGCTGGAGAAGGAGTCACATGAGACCACCCAGAGGGATAGAGACCTTCAGCCTGGGTCAAGGGAACCACAGGAGACGGGGCGGGCGGGGGGAAGGGGGGGGGGGGGGGAGGGGGGGGTGGGGGGGGGGGGCGCAGCTGGAGGCCGTTGCAGAGTCCGTGACAGAGCCAGCTTTAATCATCTGCCAGGCCACCCCACAGAGGCCAGCTGCCGGCCCAAAGGGCTTAGGCCACCCAGCCACGTGAGAATTCTCTTATTCCCTTACCTCTCCCCTTTCTGGGCTTCATTCCAAGCATGGAGGGAAAGAGCAGCTAGCAAGGGGGAGGAGGTGAGTAGAGGGAGAGAGTGAGGAAAAGGACCATGCCCCCTTTCCCAGGGCAGGCTTCCAGGATGAGGCAGGTTTGAGCCAAGGGAGAAGAAAAGATTTCAGGCAAAATCAGTTTCAGGATTTTAACTATTACCTGGGACTTGGAATGTTAAGGTCTGAAATGAGGCTATTTTTTTGCAACTCAAAGGATTTTTGTGTTGTCTGAACATGACAGTAAGTTCATCGGCTTGCCCAAGTCAGCATCAGAGGAAGAGGGATTCTGCTGCCATCAAATAAAATTTAAGGAGACCAAGAGGGGCCCCACAAAACGTGGGGATCGGCCCCTACTGCTCTCAGGAACAGAGCGATAATAGACAGATGAAGAGAGAGAGTTGCATTTTGTTCACAATCCCTGTTTCGTGCTTTTCCAGTGAGCCAGATATATACGATTTTAATTTGACAGTCATTCTGGCGATGTCACACACATGTAATGTTATTTCCTAAATCATCACTTTCTGCTAATAAGACCCACTTTTATTCCACTCTAGTGCACTCACTCCTGAGTTAAAAGTAATTTTTGGACCTCCTTTTAATCTTCATCTTCCTGATTGCACACGTGAGAGTTTTATCTTCTGTAAGCCTTTCACTTATCGAAGCCTCGGGGAGGTCTCCTGTATGGGCCGACGCGACTGTGAACACTGCATGAGCTCAAGATCGCAGCCACCGACTGCTAATGCCTCCAAGCCACGGAGTCCCACACGGTGTTTTCATGTTCCTTAAGGCCTTCCCCATCACTCGCTACTGACAGATTACATGTAGTCAGTTCATTCATTCATTCATCATTTATTGGATTGGGTACCCCCTTGATGTCAATCACCCTGTGGGGGTGCTGGAGGTACAAACATGATAGCTGAACAACACATGCTCCCTGCCCCCCGAGGCACGCGCCTTCTACTATTTTCATGATTCGAAGGATTCTAAATTATTGTTGTTAACAGGTGATAAGGACAATGTCGGCATGATCTACCAGGTTCCGTGGGAGCACAGGACGGAGTCACTAACTCTGCTTGGCAATGGGTCGGATCAGTTTCACAGACCAGAAGAGCATGGGGCTGGAAGGATCAGTTAAGACTTTGCCAGGCGGCTGAAGCGGGGAGAGGGGGGCGGTGGCGCGGGCAGAGGGAACGGCTTGGACGGAGGCACCGCGTGAGTCGGGCTAGCCTTAGTTATGCCACAGTAACAAAATGACCCTGAAGTCTTAGCAGCTAAATACCACTAAGATTCATTTTTCACTCGAAGCACAGGTCCAGTGCAGGTCGGCTGGTCAGGGGGTGGATAGGAGGAGTGATAGGCAAGGCTCTGCTCTACACGGTCCCCTGAGGACCGAAGCTAGCGGCGTCCATACATTCTTACAGCTGGACCACCCGGAACATGTGGCTTCCAAGTTGGCACTAAAGGGCACCAGAAGCTGTCAGGTAACACACGGAGGGTAAATTCCTCAGCGCGGAGGTGATAGATATAATTTCCACTCCCACTGCATTGTCTAGAACTAATCCCATAGTTCACCAGGTGGTGAAATGTACAGGAACACGTGGCTATTCCATGAATACAGTCAAGGTCTCTGCTACAAGCACAAAGGCATGAAACCATTTCCTCAGCTTAGGAAACAGAATAGTTCAAAGTGATTAGAGAAGAGAGTGCGGAGAGGCAATAGCAAAAGTTAAGAAAGGTCAGGATAAGATAATGGAAGCTTCTGTGCCGTGCATAGGAGTCTGGACCACCGTATGTGCAAAGCAAAGCTTTTGAAGAGTTTTAAACATAGTATGGTGGTCATTTTTGTGTTTTATTTTTTTTTAAAAGATTTTATTTATTTATTTGACATAGAAAGAGAGAGATCGAGCAAGAGAGAAGGAGAGGGGGTCCCTGCTAAGCAGGGAGCCTGACAGGGAGCTCCATCCCAGGACCCTGGGACCATGACCTGAGCCCAAGGCAGACGCTTAACCCACTGAGTGGCCCAGGCTATGCATATTTGTCTTTTAAGTGCATTCCTCGTGCAGCAGCATAGGGCATGAATTAGAAAGGGATTGAAATAGGAGATGGAAAGACCAGTTTGATTCCTACAATTGTCCAGGTTAAAGATGATGGAGGAACTAAAATAGGGTCGTTGGGGATGAATACGAGAAAGGTTAAAGAGACAGTCAGTAGAACTTCATGACTAATTAGATATGGAAGAAGGAGAAAAATAGGATGACTTTCTCTTCTGCTCTAGATGCCACTAATTAAGTGGCACCAATTAAGATAGGGAACACAGGAGGATGAGTAGGCTTGGGGAAAAGACGCTGAGGGCAATTTGGGACCTGAGTGTGAGTTACCTAATGTGCTTGTTACAAGTTGAATTGTATCCCTCAAAAAGATAGGTCCAAGTTAAAACCCTCAAGAGCTCAGAATGTGACCTTATTTAGAAATAAGGTAGCTGCAGATCTAATTAGTTAAGATTAGGATGAGGTCCTCTGGAGTAGATTGGACCCTTAATCTAATGTGACTGGTGTCCTTATAAGAAGACAGCTATGTGACAACGGAGGCAGAGATTGGAGCGATGCATCTACAAGCCAAGAAATACCAAACATCAGAATCTAGAAGGGGCAAGGAAGGATTCTCCTCTGTATGTTTCACAAGGAGCATGGCCCTGCCAACACCTTGATTTTTGACTTCTGGCCTCCAGAACTGTGAGAAAATAAACTTCTGTTGTTTTAAGCAGTTCCTGGTACTTCGTTACAGCGGCCCTAAGACACAGATACAGGCATCCAGGTGGAGGTGCCCAGCTGAAAGTATAGGTGAGGTCAGACCAGTCTTCCTCTAAAAGCCCAAGGAGGGATCAGTAAGGAGCACAGAACAGGCTGGGGCACGTGCTGGAAGAGCTGTATTTTGCCCAGGGTAGAGGGGAGGAAAGGGGAACGGACAGGGAACATCATAATGAAGAGGACATTTGAAGAGGGCTTTGGAGAATAAGTTGGGATCTTTTTCTGTCCTAGCTGATGACAAACTCCCGGGAGCCAAGCCTACATATCTGGCAGGTATCACTGGGCACTTTTGTGTTGGGCTCTGTGCTAGGCACGGAGAATATGATAGAGACCGAGCAGACACAGTCCCGATTCTCAGGCAATTATAATCCCCTGGGGACACAGACTAATGCTGGTCAATATCAAGTAACCACCCAGAAACACACACAGGCACTCGCTCTGATAAGTGATATGAAGGGACATTACCAAGTGTTAAGAGAATGTATTTCAAGGAAGTTGTTCAAGCCTGGAGGCTGTGAAAGGCTTTTTGAGGAAGTGAGGTTTGAGCTGAGATCTGAAGTAAAGGAGTTAATTTTAGGTGAAGGGGGAAAAGGAGGGGAAGAGTCCAGGCAAAGGCTCTGGAGCAGGAGGGGAGGATCATGCAGATTTGAGGATCTGAAAGACAGCCAGGGTCACTGCAGCTCAGATGGGAGGAGGCAGTAACCACGGTTTGCAGGGTCTTGAATGGTTTAGTACTCATTGGCAAACAATGGATAGAAGGGAAATAGCCAGGCAATGACTTTCCAGCTGAGATCCAGAAGGGCAAGATTAAAGTTGTATTTTTTTATTTTATTTTTTTAAAGATTTATTTATTTATTTGAGAGAGAGAGAGAGAGAGTGTGTGTGTGTGCAGAGTCAGGGGATGAGGAGAGGGAAAGAATCTCAAGCAGATTCCCAAGGAGCTCAAAGCCCAAACCGAGGCATGATGTGGGGCTCAATCTCCTGACCCTGAGATCATGACCTGAGCTGAAATCAATAGTCGGATGCCCAACCAAATGAGCCACCCAGATGCCCCCTTCAAAAAAACGTTTTTAAAAGATTTATTTGTTTTAGAGAGAGAGAGTGAGAAAGAGAGAGAGACAGCATGAGCAGGAGGGGCAGAGGGAGACGGAGAGAATCTCAAGTGGACTCTGCCTGAGCACCGAACCCAACAAGGGGCTGGATCTCACAACCATGAGATCACCACTGTGAGATCACGACCTGAGCTGAAACCAAGAGTCAGACACTTAACCAACCACAGCCACCCAGGTGCCCCGCCTCTTTATTTTATTTTAAAGATCACTTTGATGAGAATGGCTGGAGAAAGTCAAGAATGGAAGCAAATAGGGGCACCCGGCTGGCTCAGTCAGTGGAGCATGCAACTCTTGATCTCGGGGTCATGAGTTCAAGCCCCACGTTGGGTGTAGAGATTACTCAAAAATAAATTAATTAATAAACTTGTAAAAATATTAAAAAAAAAAAAAAGAACGGAAGCAAATAGAACTATGAAACTATTGCACTGGTCCAACCCAGAGAGCATGTTGGCTTGAACAAGGTAGTCGCAGTGGCAACAGCAGACTTAAGAAGGATTTCTCTAGGCACTCATTGAAGGGAAAAAGGAATTCATGAATGAAATCAACTGTCTGTACGTGCAGCTATTCCATGCTCTTCTCCGTCTTCAGGTTATGAAATACTGTCTCTCTGAGATGTGACGTTGATGCCTGAGTACAAAACATCTTGACATCTGATAATAAAGACTTCATCTCTGAAGAAGAGGAAGTTAAATGGTGTTCTGAGGAGACGATGATACTCTTCTAGTTCGGGAAGGGAACTTCCCATCGAAGAGAGAACAAGAGGTTTGGCCCCCAAAGGCTTTCCCAGGTCATAGCGGTCCCAAGACCCGCCAGCCACCAGGCTTTCTCCCACCTGATATTCCTTAAGGAACGTGACCCACAGGCACCACGTACAAAAGGAATATTCTGTACAGTGGGGCTCCTGCAAGGCACCCTGTAAGACACTATTATCACCTAGAAAGGGCTGATGCTTCCGTAGGTAGGTTTTCCTCCTCTGTTGCACCTACCCTTTAGACATGGGGATGAGAGTGAAGTCGGGACTGTGGCCTTTTCATTATATAGGAGGGTGTGCTTCTTCCCAGGGGCCTGGCCCACGCCTGACGTTCTCCTGAGCACCAGATTTCTAGCTCCTGGAGGAGGCAAAGCTGTAGTCCCAGGTGCCACGTGTCTTGGCCCACTCTTGCAACGTGGGATGTGTTAAGTTCAAATTGTTCACTCAGTTGGGTACCTCTTTAGATGTAAGATGCTGCACCAGGTGGGTCTTGAGTTCCTCTTCCTTCTCCATCATGCCAAGGAAGGATGGAGTTCAGAGGAATGAAAGGCAGCCAACCATCTTTGAACACCTGGTCGTGTCTCACAGCTGATAGAATCTGAAGAATACTGGGGAATTGCTTTAAATCTTATCTTCTTACTCTTGTTCAACAGACATTGGAATAGACTCTGTGGAAATAAAAAAACCCAGACTCTTCACCATAGAGAACAAACTGGTAGTTGCCAGAGGGCAGGCGGGTCAGGGGATGAGGGAAATAGGTGAAGGGGATTAAAGAGTACACTTATCATAATGAGCACTGAGTAAGGTATAAAATTGTTGAATTAATGATGTATACCTGAAACTAATATAACAGTGTATGTTAATTATACTTGAATAAAATAATCAACAATACGTTTTCATCCTAATTAACCATGCAAGAGCTACTAATGAAGTGATACAAATGATTCAATATTATTTAATAATGACATCATATTCACATTTATGCCCAGCTTCCAAAGACTCTGAGCTCCCCTTGCCAAACCGAAGGACCTGAGCCTCCCTTTGAAATCTTCCCATTATTTCCAGGCAATTGTGAAGGGGTGTGGGTGTCTTGGCCCCAGGAACCACACAGAGTTCTCCATTGGCTTTTTCTGCAGTAAGTCATCATTGTTGGAGGCCACCCAACAGACCCTTAACAAAACCTCCCACTGCTGACAGTGCCAAGACTGTCCCCCCAACTCTGTGTCACAGCTTGTCACTTGGGTGCCGAGGCCTATGCCCAGAGTCTCACAAAGTCTTTCATGAACACATTTCCTGTAGACTATGGTCCTTGCCCATCTCCGTGGAGAAAACTCGAGCCTGGTTCCAAGGAGGGTGGAGGATAAAGGCCATAACATCCCTTCCTTGTCACCCCTTTTCTGTCTGTGGGACCCCCTGCACACCCCAGGTCCATCTCTCCCCTTTCAGTCACACAAGCCCCAAGCATATCCACAGATATCCAAAGAGCTTCTTTCACTAACTACATCAGAGCTTCATCCCCTGCCTGCCCAGACGCACGCAAGCAAATTAATATATGTATAGAAAAGGAGCCAAAAGGTCACACATCAAGGAGTTTTCATAATGACAATGATCTCTGGAGGATGAGTGCTGGGGTGTTTCACATTTTTGTCTGCTGACATACCCACTTGCTTTGCTTTCTTGTCATTATTTTATCTTGCAATGCTTTTTAAAAAAATTCCATATTAATATACATTTTACATTTTATTATCTAATGCTTCCATTTTTTAAAATCACTTAAGATATTAACATTTGGCTGATGACTGGAAACCCTCCAGTTTATTTTTGGTCTTCCTAGAAGTTGCTTTGGAGCCTTCAGGAACTGTTCTTTGAGCATTATCTGGCTCTCCATCTCAACCTAGTGCAGAAGCTGGTGAGAGCATCTGGGAGCCCTCGCAGTGTGCCAGGCGCTGTGCCCAGTGCTTTCCATGCGTTGAACCAGGCCGCCCTCCCAGGAACTCTGCCCCGTCACCGTAATCCCCGCTGCCCTGAGGATCCAGCTCCTGAGAGCCTATACAAACTACAAGGCCGCACAGGATGGATACCAGATGCGCGGTGCAGAGACGCACATTCTCCAGGAGACAAGAGGCCTAGAACCCTCCCGGGTGGGGGTGGGGGCGGTATCTGGTTAGGGTACCACTTTGGGGGCTTCCATCTCCCTCTCTCAGGGAAACCTTCCTCTTGGCCCAGATTCCTGCCTCCGGGAAGAAACCGACAAGGGCTGGGTCCTCCGAGGAGCCTGGCCCAGCCCGAACCCACAGGCTCTCGCCCAACCGGACTCAGCCAGGCCGCTTCAGAGCCCTGGGGCCCGACCCCGCCCGCCCCACCCAACCTCCTGGAAGAGCTGAAGGCCACGGGCGCCGAGAACCAGCTGGCCCTGGTGGGATGCGGAGAGGAAAAACCCCGGCAGCTGCCGCCTAACTGGCCTTCGAAACCGGGAGAGGCTTCCAAGTGCAGAAATGAATTAAATAAGCTTTTTTCCCCCGCTTCGGGGTGGAGTACCAGCTCCAGGTCTCCACCCGAGTCACACCCTAGCTGCGGCTATTTATAAGATCTAAATGCCAGCTGGAACCTGCCAGGGTGAAACAGAAAACAGAGGGCTGGGCCCGAGGCAGAGGCCCCCGGGGCCCCGCGGGGAGCAGAGCCGGAGCGGAGCAGGGAAGGCAGGGGGAGGGCGCAGGGGGGAGCCAGCGCCTCCGAGGACCGTCTCGCCCCACCCAAGCCGCGCGGCCCCAGCCCGCCAGGAACTTGGAGTGCAGGCTGTTGGATGCTTCTCGGACATTCCACAGCCTGGGGCCCAGGGCGGGGTGCTGGGCAGGGCCCCCGGGGCTGTACCTGCTGGATCCGGAGCAGCCTGCAGGGTCTAGGAAAGCGGGGCTGGGCCGGCGGGCCGGGGCGGGTCCCGGCCGAGGCGGTGGCGCAGAGGACAGAGGCGGGGACGCGGGGGCCGTCCGGGTTTCTGCTTCTCTGACCTGGCGTCACCTCCTGCGCGCTGTTAAGCTCCGCTTCCTTGTTTGTGAAACCCGGGTGGGAATTAAACCAGCTGGGGAGGATTTTTGAGACAACTGAACGGACAGTAAGGCCTCGGCCCTGAAACAGGAGCTGTTGCTCTTGGACCTTCTGCCAGGTGCAAAAATGCAGCTGCGCGGGCCACTGTCTGAACCAGAGACTTGCAGGGCAAACCAGGTCCCCCTCCTACCGGAGGGCTCG
This sequence comes from Neomonachus schauinslandi, assembly GCF_002201575.2. Classification (NCBI taxonomy): domain Eukaryota; kingdom Metazoa; phylum Chordata; class Mammalia; order Carnivora; family Phocidae; genus Neomonachus; species Neomonachus schauinslandi. The sequence goes on from NC_058404.1 coordinate 172,219,235, forward strand.
AGGGCGTGGAGAGGGATCACGTCGCGGCTTCCCGGGTCGTGCGCCCCCGAGTCACCTGACACACTCCAGGTGACGTCCTGCGGCCCCAGCCCGGCCGCTCTGCTGGGGATGGCTTCCCCACCCAAAAATAGCTCTCCTCTCCTTCTCTGGGGAAATCCTCCCTTCCACTCTCCCCTTCAGGACCTTTCCTGACCCTTGGAGCACACTGGAGCTCCTTCCAGAGTTTCTAGAGTAGCCTTGTCCTGTGAAATGCAGACCAGGCGGGTTATTTTAAGTTTCCTAGTAGCCACACTGAATCAGAGTAAAAAGAAACAGTGAAGTTAATTTGAATACATTTTATTTAACCCACTATATCAAAAATAGTATCATTCCAGGGCGCCTGGGTGGCTCAGTTGGTTAAGCGACTGCCTTCGGCTCAGGTCATGATCCTGGAGTCCCAGGATCGAGTCCTGCATCGGGCTCCCTGCTCAGCAGGGTGTTTGCTTCTCCCTCTGACCCTCCTCCCTCTCATGCTCTCTGTCTCTCATTCTCTCTCTCTCAAATAAATAAATAAAATCTTTAAAAAAAAAGTATCATTCCAGAAACATTATTAACAAGACATTTTACATTCTCTTTTTCTGCTGAGTATCCCAAATCCGCTGTGTAGTCTACACTTCTGGAATCCCCGTTCCCACTAGCTACATTTCAGGTGCTCGGGCTGCGCGCGGGCGCCTGGACTGGCCAGTGCGGTCCTAGAGCGTTGGCTGCGTTTGCCATGGGACAGGTCGGGGTGGTCTCCAGCCGGGTCTTGGATGGTGGCGGGACGGGAGCAAGGGGCTACTGCCGGTGTGGGGAGGCGGGCAGCAGAGCCGGGGGTCTGGGAGCGAGTTGGAGACAGGGCGTCTCTCCTGTCTTCTCCTCACGGGGCCCCTGACCGCGTGGGTATTCGTGTCCTGGTGCGGAGGGGGTCATGCGTACTGTGAACAGAACAGAAAAAGCCAGTGGCCCCCCCAGAGATCTGAAGGACCCTGGGCCACTGAGACTTCTGCTGTCCGAGGACACGGGTTCTGCCCCTCCCCTCAAGTTCACAGCTGGAGGGAGGCTTTCAGGGGAGGCCAGGCTGTCTCGGTTGGGGAATAAAGGGATCGGATGGGAGAAGAAACCGAAAGAAAAGAGACGGGAAGGGGAGAATCTTCGAACCACCTTGGGGACCCTGGCAGCCTTGTCACGTAGCCTCGGGAACTGGAAAAGCGTCTTTGGCTTCCTAAGTGTCTGCAACACTGTTAGGTTTGTGGCCTTCGAAGGCTCGGTGTGCCTCTGCCCTTGAGAAACAGTTTCCAAACACATCACATGAAAAATATTTCCTTTTGGTGCTCTGAGGGCCTGAGCTCACTGAGGGCTGATCCTACCAGGGAACGTGGAGGAGGGCACGCCCTGACTGGTAAACTGCCGCCGTAGCAGCAACCCCAGGATTATGATCCCTGCTTGGTGCAGAAAATACTAGAACTTTCTAGAAGATTCTGGATCTGGCCAAGATGGGACTTTGTGGCTGGTGCCTGCTAGTCCTGAAGCCACGGAGGTGACAACCCACGGGTTTGCATAGGTCCCCACCCGCCAGGGGCCTTCCTGAACCTCGGGTTGGCCTGGCTTTCTGATGCATTCGCTCCCCTCCTTTGACTGCCCATCATGCAGACTGCCAAGCTAGTTACTGAGAGGATCTGGAATCTGGAGAGTAAGAAAAATCACCACCTATACTCCAGGGAATGTTACAGGGGCAGTCTGAACCCAATGACCTCTTCTGGCCAACCTGGCATCAGTGCAGCCCAGCCCCTATGGCGGGGCACATTACCCCAGAACTGAGCCAGTGGGCAAAGGTGGGGGGGTGCTCCCTTGGTTTTGTCTGGGATACTCCTATGCCCATCCAAAAAAACCCACATGGACACCTTGTCCCAGAAAATATAATTTCCCAGAGAAATTGCTACAGCAGACTCCCTTGAAAAATAATTTGCTTTCTTATCACCATAAAATCTCAAAAATTAACATGCTGAGGAAATGGGGTTCTTCCGATAACTGGCCTCTTCTGATTAACAGGAAACTGTTTTTATTTTAACCAGTGGTGCTGAAAATCTCTGTCTCATGGACCAGTGCCTGGCCTGTTTTTAATCACACAGGACCCTGGTGGGCTGCGAGGCACTGTGAATCCAGATGGCATGGGCCGTCGAGGCAGAACACAGAAGCCGCTGAGTCAGAGCTGGTGCCAGGCCTGCTGCTGGCGTTTCGTTTCTGTTTGGTTTTAACCAGACCCTTTAGAAGAACTCATTTCGTTGTCGTGCGTCCCTTTCCCTAAACGCAAAGCCTAAAAATTCCATTTGAGGGCTCAAGTGAACTGGGTCCCACTTGAGAAGGGGCAAAACGTCTGGCTCCCATCTAGCGCCTGACCATATTTTGACTGTGCGATGACTTTAGCATTCACTTGGCAAGGGCATTTCCATTTGGCTCCCCATGAAGTCACAGAAATTCTAGTTATTTCTGTAGTGTGCTATTGCCTGGTTTATTTATAAGAACCATCCATCGGGGCTGAGCTGTTCTGTGTCTGGAGGCACTTATATTATCACAGTTATGAAATGTTTATTTTCCTTGATCTGCTTAAGCTGATACAGCACTTTTGAGCCATTAAGAATCTTGTAAATCAAGATAGTTTAGATAGGGGATGATTTTTCTGATGCGGGCTAAGTCAGCTGGATCAATGCCTCTCCCTTGATTGGGCTCTTACATTAAATGGGTGTGACTATCACATGTTCCTTTGAGAAACAGTGTTGCCTAGTTAGGAAGATTTGCTGCCAGCCCACTTTGTTTCTTCTGGCTCATACCCCAGCTGGGAAGTGTAGCTTCCAGGACCTGGGGAGCTGAGGCCGCCCCAGCGCTGAGGCAGAGGAACCCGTGATGAATATTTCAGGGCCACTATTCGCAAAAAACATCGAGGACAAGAAGCCCAAAGAACATATTCCAAATTAATGAGGGTTGCACGGGCTCACGAATTTAAAACCGAAACACCAATCTATTTGAAGAGCAATCTGGCCGTGCCTATCAAACATGGAAGATTGCACTTGTTCAGCAAAGATTTGAGAGCTTCTTCTGTGTCGGGAGCTGTTCCAGAATGTAAGAGCAAAGACCGGCGTTGCCCTCGCCAGACCTCTGCTTTCCTGGGTCGGGGACAAATAGAGAAGCAAACAGATATAAAGCACTGAGTGACGTGGGCAGGGGAGCAGGGGAAGGGGAGAAAGACCACAGGGGCGGATGGGGTGGGGGCTCCCCGCTGGGGTGGTGGGGGCGGCCACTCGGAGGAGGAACACTTGAGCTGAGACCAGAATGAAGTGAACACAAGCCAAGTGACCGTCTGGGCGAGGAGCTTCGAAAGCAGAGGGAATAGCAAGGCGAAGGCCCGAGAGCGTGCGGGCAACGGAGTAGAGAGCCGGGTGCGTCTAAGGACCAGCAAGTGAGGGGGAGAGGTGGGAAGGGAGGGGACACGAAGCAGGGGTGGGGTGCAGATCGCAGAGCGCCTTTCAGCAAACCATCCTCCATAACCATCCTCTCTCCTTCCTTTTAGTAATAAAATCCCCTGCTGCCTTTTCGGGGCTCACGAACACGGTGCTGGAAATCCCGTCTTCCTGCCGCTGGTGCGACCGGGTGCGGCTCATCTGTCGGGTTCTTGTTGACGGGGCCATGAGTGGAAACCATTTCTGCTACTGCTACTTCTTGGTTCGGTGCTCACAGGGTGAGCAGTGTTGGCTCTTGTCCCTGCCTTCTGGTGGCACCACGAGCAGGCGCCGGGGAGCCCACCTGGTCCAGGAGGACAAGGGGAAGCCCCCCCACCCCCACCCCAGGGAAGGTCCCAGGCAGAGGTTTGGGAAGTGTGGTCCTGGACCTGCAACATCGGCATCCCCTGGAAACTTGTAGAAATGCAGATTGTGGGGCCCCACTCCAGACCTACCGAATTGGAAACTTCGGGGGTGGGGCCCAGCAATCTGTTCTAATAAACCTCCGGGGGATTCTGATGCAGTCAGGCTTCAAAACCGCTCTCCTAGAGCAGCGTTTCTCAGGATCAGCCGTGTCGGCTCTGGGTCCGTAACCCCTTGGGGGGGGGTGTCTGTTTTCAGCAGCGTCTCTGCCCTCTACCCACTGGAAGACAGGGGCACACAGCCCGCCTGTCCCCCAGTTTTTTACAACCCAAAAGGCTTCCACAAACACACACATGGGTGTTTCCTGTGAGATGCATATCAATTTTTGGAAGAAGAGCTGATATACTTAGTAAGGGTGATTACCTTCGGGTTGTAGCATGTGGGGAGAGGGGGCTTTGGAGAACTTGGCTTTCACTTTGTATGTTTCTGTGGTGTGTTTTTACCATGTGTGTGTAACAATCATGTGGGAGAATGTTTTAGAAAGACCCCGTTGGAAAAGTGGACACTAGGTCTCTTTACTGTAGTTCTGAGACCAACTCCGGTGTGGGAGCTTTTCCACCCCACCGAGCAACTCTCAGACACCAGCTGGGCAGCCTGCAATTCAACTCAGTTTGTTCACTGTCCACCTGGAGATGGTGTCAGATCCCACAGGTGGTGGGCTCGGTCCTACAAGACTATCCCCCCACCTCCTCCATCCCACTTCGGATGCCGATAACAACTGGCTACAGATCAAAGTCCTCATGACCCCTTCCCTGGAGTCAGCTAATTTGCTCACAGAACCCAGGCAACCAGTTTAAGTCTGCTTACTACTGGTTTATTATAAAAGGCTATATATAACCCAGGATCAGCCAGGTAGGAGAGATGGGTAAGGTATGGGGAGAGGGTGTGGAGCTCCCACGTTCTCTCTGGGCACGGACTCTTCCAGCATCTCCACGTGTTCGCCAAACCAGGAGCTCTCTGAACCCTGTCCTTTTGGGTTTTTATAGAGGCTTCCTTTCATTGGCATGATTGATGAAATCACTGGCCATTGGTGACTGATTCAACATGGCGAGGAGGCCTCTTCCCTCCTAGGAAGTCAGGGGGTAGGACCTAAAGTTCCAACCCTCTAATCATGTGGTTGGATCCACTGGCAACCAGCCTCCAGGCGCTTTCCAAAAGTCACCTCATTAACCTCACAAATGATACCTTTATTGCTCTCACCACAGGAACTTCCAATGGTTTTAGGAGCTCTGTGCCAGGAACTGGGATAAAGAACAAGTATGTTTCTTATTATAAATCACAATATCACGTCTACTACAGGACTTAGTATCCTTAACACATGCTAACATGTGTTTAATCTCCAAGAGGAGCAACATCCAAAATGGCGTGCCCCGGAACACTTTGAGACCCTGCTTCCTGGAGCCCTCCAAGTCCAGGACACAGTGAAAAGCCGCGAAGTCTGGCCACGGCCGCAGAAGTCTGTTCTGGGCATTTCGTTGGAGTGAGACTGCTCCTCCCACATTCAGTTGAGAAATGGGCCTTGAGATAGGACAGTTCTTGCAGGCAACTTTTGACTGGCTCCAAGCAATTCACTCTCCAGAAAAAGCCCCACAGGTAGTCTGGGTCTCTCCGGCCTGTACCTCCCCTTGTGGATGAGCTACCTGCAAGGTCTCCAGGAGCTGGAGGAGGGGGCAGTGTTTGGGATCCACTGCCCCAGGTGCATATTCACCCTCTGCACCCTGTTCCCACGTGGCCCGCAGCGTTCCCTGGAACAAGGCCAGCTGTCGGCCTTGCAGGGTCCCTCCCGACTTTTGCCTTCTTCTGTTCCCTCCAATGTGTTGGCAGGTTTTTCTTCTCCCCCTCATCTGCCCCTTTTCAGAGAATGGGATGGAATGAGGGAGGGGGGGGTTAAAATTTTAAATCCTGGTGATCAGTTGTTCTTAATCTTCTTTACTAATTATCCAAAATCTCCTCAGGCACACGGCGCACCCAGTGACCTACCGAAAACACTGGCAGTTAACCAAGCCCACCCTTCAGCCCTGGCTATGAAACCACAACGGCCATCACTCCACAGCTGCAAGGGATCAAATCCTGACTTGCCTTCCCCCCAAGAGTTCATATCATCTATGGGGCTCATCACAGTGCCTGGCACCCGGCGGCCGTTCTTTTAGCGATTATATCGTCGTATCCTACACTCTGCGTTTCTCACTATTTAACAGTCTCTGGAATTATTTAGATTTTCGATGAACAGATCTATACCATGAATGAGGTCCAAAGAGAGAAGTCAGTGGCACAGTCCACAAAGGTCTTCAGAGCAACAGGAGTGAGAAGATCAATACTAAAGAGATAAAGATAATAGGTCACTAATAAGGAGATTCTCCTCAGTGTTGTTGCTAACACAGCTATCTTCCACTCGGTATTTGGCCATTGGGATTCCACGCCCCGCTCCCCGCGCACACACACAAAACAAGCGGTTCTCAAGCTTTAGCAGGCACCCGAATTCCCCAGAAGACTTTTCAAAAAGATTGCCAGCTCCACATTCTACGGTTTCTGAGTGAGTAGGTTGGGGTAGAGCCAGCAAATTTATATTTTTAACAAGTTCTCAGATGACGCTGATGCTATTGGTCTGGGGATTACACTCTGGGACCCACTGTCCGACACATGGATTCAGAACCCAACATTTAAAAAAGTGCATTCTGCCCAAATCAGGTCATGCGTCCAGCTCGTCACCCTCAATCACCGTCTGTCACGTCATTCATTGCATTCGCTTTGTGGCATCCATGCATCTGTGGGGTACGCACCCTACGTCCTTCAGTAGGTCACCAGTACAAGCGCGGATGGGGCTGGCTAAGGACAAAATCCTGGTCAGATGATTAAACCCCTAGCGTGTAGGCTCCCTTCAAGCCATATAATTACAGCAGGGCTTCTCAAATTTGGTCAAGCTTTAAAACCAGAGGGGAGCTGAAAAAAAACAAGATCTAAACAAAACACAATGTCCAGGCCCCACCCCAGAGAGCCTGAGTTTACCAGCCTGGACTACCCACAGGCACTGGTACTTGAAAACAAAGATCCCTCCAGGTGATTCCAACCGGGGCTGAGAACTACCATCTAGAGGTCTTCCTGGTTTCATCTGTTGAATCAGCCCCACCGCACTGTCCTCTGTCCATGTAACTTTGATTTATTTAAGCTTTAATAAGTAAGCTTTAAGTTATTGATCTACATGGTTACAAGCTTTGCTGATATCAAGGTATGTGTTCCTACAGCTTTCCATCTTCTTTTTGGTCATCCCACTTTCAAAAACATAAAATTCTATTGGCCTGGTAGGACACAGTCTTAGGGAATCATACTAGTTTTTTGATTTTTTTTCAAGATTTTTATTTATTTATTTGAGAGAGAGAGAATGAGAGACAGCATGAGAGGGAAGAGGGTCAGAGGAAGAAGCAGACTCCCCGCCGAGCAGGGAGCCCGATGCGGGACTCGATCCCGGGACTCCAGGATCATGACCTGAGCCGAAGGCAGTCGCTTAACCAACTGAGCCACCCAGGCGCCTGGAATCATACTAGTTTTTAAAGATCACCTTTTGGGGCGCCTGGGTGGCTCAGATGGTTAAGCGTCTGCCTTTGGCTCAGGTCATGATCCCAGGGTCCTGGGATCAAGTCCCGCATCAGGCTCCCTGCTAGGCGGGGAGCCTGCTTCTCTCCCTCTGCCTCTGCCTCTCTCTCTCTCTCTCTGACTTTCATGAATAAATAAATAAAAAAAAAAAATTTTAAAAAATAAAAATAAAGATCACCTTTTAACTATGGTTAGAATCTGTTGAGGAATTTTGCCTGGGGCCAATGTCAAGCCCACAGAGTTGGATACGCTTTGTTTATATCATCATAATGTAATGATAGCTAACATTCATTGCTTAACTTTGTCTCAGTGACGGTGCTCAGTGCTCTTTATAAATATTCAAATAATCCTACGAAATGGCTATTTTGGTTTCTATTTTATGGACAGGGAGCCAGAGTTGGATCTGGCTGACTCCAGTGCCTGTGCTAACCACTAGATGTTGCTTCTATTTGTATTTGCCAGGCTCCATCTTGTTCCTCAAATGCTTTACAGCGACTTTCAAAGATATTAAAAATAGGAGAAAGCATGAAATCACTGTAGTAAAGTAAGAACAGCAGGAGTCAAAATGAGTCATGGGTCAGAGCAAAATGCTTGCACGTTTGTTAACTGAAGGGTCACCGATTTGAAGATTTTATTTTTTTATTCATTTGACAGAGACAGATACAGCGAGAGAGGGAACACAAGCAGGGGGAGTGGGAGAGGGGGAAGCAGGCTTCCCACTGAGCAGGGAGCCCGATGCGGGGCTTGATCCCAGGACCCCGGGATCACGACCTGAGCAGAAGGCAGATGCTTAACGACTGAGCCACCCAGGCGCCTGAAGGGTCACCGATTTGGCTTTGAGTGTTCTGGAAATGTCAATGCAATATTCAGTTGCACCGCTGACACTGGATTAATTCAACACAAATATAGCTCAAGAGAAGTACCCAAGAAGCTCCAGGGCTTCTCGAAGAAGACACTTGAAGAAGATTCCAGGAATGTCTGCAAGAATATTCTCATGATCCACACAGACAGGAGCCTCACAGGTCTCAACAAACCATCGTTTACACCATCCACTTCCTCCCTTATCTAAAAAAAAAAATTGGGAATTTTGGCTAGCTTTATAATTCTTTAGTGATTTCTACATTCCTGTTTGCAGGACCTCTTCCACCATTCTCAACTCATTCCAAGAGAATATTCACAGCAACTGAGCGACTCTTTGCTCACGTTTCCTCAGTACCCCAGAATGGGATGTGAGCAGTCTGGATTTACTTGCAGAGAGTTTCACAGTCTCTTGACCCATCTTCTCTCTTGGGCTCTCAGGCCATGAAGTCACGCCTAACCTAAGGAACATCTCCTCCCTGCTGGTTTCCCCTTGCTGAAATGGAAGGGGAAACATGGAGCTGATATGGCCGTGTGCCGTGAGACCCACACAGACCCAAACAACCAGGTCACTCCCTGTCCGGTGCCCATCACAATGTCATTTCACCTACTCATTCCTCCCTGTAGCTCGACGCAAAGTCGAGAACAGCAGATTCCCTCGGACCAGTTGAAATAGCCAGTGGATGAGACAAATATTTTATCATTTATATTTACAGACTATACAGTAATGGGAGTTTTATCTTGAAAAATAGTGGCATTTCCTTGCCATCTGAAAAAGACATAGTGTTAAAAGGGCATTGGAGGGGCGCCTGGGTGGCTCGGTCGATTAAGCGTCTGCCTTTGGCTCAGGTCATGATCGAGGGTCCTGGGATTGAGCCCTGCGTTGGGCTCCTTGCTCAGCAGGAAGCCTGCTTCTCCCACTCCCTCTGCAGGTGCTCCCCCTGCTTGTGCTCTCTCTCTGTCAAATAAATAAATAAAATAAAATTTAAAAAGTGCATTGGGATTTTTAAAAAAAGATTGAGAGATGGCATGAGCAGGGGGAGGGGCAAAGGGAGAGGGACAAGCAGACTCCCTGCTCAGTGGGGCTCTATCCCAGGACCCTGAGATCATGAACTAAAGTCAGGCGCTTAACTGAGCCACCCAGATGCCCCTGGATTGGGACTTTTAAAAAGAGGTCTCTTGGTACAAGAGTCAAGGTTAGCATAGAATTATGCATCATTTGGAAAGTACTCTTCCAACATCAACCTGCCCAGAACACTCACCAAACTCCTCCTCAGCTGCTGCTTTTTCTTATTCTTGGGCTCTCATCTTGAATACCAGCTCCTGAGCTGAGCTTTCTCAGACCACTCTATGCAGGGAGCCCCCACCCCCTGGTTGATTTGTTTCAATTACCTATCTCCCCTGCTAAACAAAAGCTCAGTGATGGCAGACACTTACCTTATAGTCCCAGGACCTCCATCAGGGATTGGTTCAGAGGAGGCGGCACCGCAACCATTTGCTGGACAGAGTGAAAGCAGGCAGGCAAGCAAACGGGGTATCAGAGGCTGCAGAGTTAGGGCCCGAGAGGCGGGCCGGTCCAATTCTTCATTATGGGAAGACAGCAGGTGATAGTGATCTTAGGAATGATCACAGAAGCAGACGGGGGAAAGCGAAGGATCCTGAGTGAAAAAGTTCACTTTGTCCTTTCTAATAACCCAGCCATTTAGATGATTTGAGCATATGAAATTAGGAGTAAAGTGACTGCCATGTACCTCAAAGGAAGGAAAATGGATCGTGCCATGCTTGGTAGAAAGTACATGAAGGCCTGAGGTGGGCAGAAATTTGATGTCATTAGATGGACCCCTCCCCGCCCACCTCAAGCAAGCTTGCCTCTACTTCCCTAATGTGCTACTTCACCATCTGCAGATTCCTCAAGATGGGACCCAGGAAGTCACCCTGCAGGGGGCTGATAACCACAGCCAGAGCCTAACAGTAACCATTCAGCTTTGCCTACAGTTGGAAGAAATGAGAAACACAGAGTTTTAGAAAGAAATGCCTAGAAGAGCAGGAAGAAGATACCCCCAAATTGGTCAACAGATCTGCATATGGAACAAGGCAAAAACAATGGCAGGACATAGCCAGAAGGCTGAGGAAAAGCCGCTGAATCTGGGAGAAACAATGTGACAACGTTGGTCCCCCCCCCACCCCCTGGTCCAGGGTCAGATAGTCTAGGCTATCTCCCTGGTTCTGAGCAAAGGGCACCGCAGCAATAAAGTGCAATGAATCACAGGCGCTATTTTTAACATGCGAGCCATCCAGCTCCTCTCTGCTCTTCGACAGGCTATCTGGCTCCCCCAGGGGACTGCAGCAGGGACAGGGGACTGTGGTGGGGGCAGGGGACCGCGGCCGGGCAGGGGCGGGCAGTGAGACCGTGAATCTGCAGCAGGACGCGGGCAGACACAGAGCCACACCCTAGAACCTAGTCCACCCCTGCCCCATAACTGAGAGCAGAGGGCTCCAACTGGGGGAGCCCAAGACAAGACTGCGAAGTCCTATGGAAAGAGCTTTTCAGAAAAGGATGTTTGGAAGTGTTGCTGTGCTTAGGTCATCTCTTGGCCAAGAAACATGTAAACGTTGCTCAGTCTTGGAGATGCTTTTATAACTTGCTCAAAACTTTCCAAATGAAGAGTTTGAGTGCTTTAAAGTCCTTGGTTAAAAAAAAACAAAAAACATAAAACTGTAGCATGTTTCGGTTAGTTTGCATTAGTCAGCCATGAGAGAAGATGGAAATTTACTAGCTGGATTTCAACAAACACCTGTGCATAATTGGTGAATAAAAGTGAATTAATGACCAGCAGTGCCCTTCCTCCATTTAGAATGTGGAAGCCATCTTTTTCCAGCATTAAAACTAACAATCAAACTAGGCTGACCTTGGGAACTGACATCTGTATTATTGTGTCACTGTCTTAAAAATGTTTTTAAAATGATCAGGGGTTCATTGTTCTCCTTAGAAACACTAGAGGGGCACCTGGGTGGTTCAGTCAGTTAAGCTTCTGCCTTCAGCTCCGGTCATGATCTCAGGGTCCTGGGATCCCACTGTACGTCCGAGGCTCGCGCTCAATGGGGAGTCTGCCCCTCCCCCCATCTCATGTGCACACTCTCATGCTTGCTCTCAAATAAATAAATAAAATCTTTAAAAAACCCATAGGAGATCAACATTTTAATCAATATTTTTAAACTATTTTGTTTCAACTCATTTAGATTTTCCATTTCCTGATAAAACTTACTCATGTACAAGGTGTTTTAATATGCACAGAGTGGTATATATTCAAAGTTTGCTAATAAGAGTTCACAACCAAAATGGTTGGTTATTCAGTTCAGAGACATAAAGGCAGATACTATGAAGCCTGGATACAAGAATATTGTTCCTCATCTTTTATCAGTGTCAAATTGTCCAAGGAACAACTGTTGTGGTTGCTCCATAGCTCTTCCACTTCCCTAATCATGCTAATCTTTTCCAAAGATGGCAGCAAAAAACTTGACACAAATGGAAAGTTTCCCTTCTGTAAAACCAAAGGGAATTCTGTGTTGTGTTTTTTTTTTTTTTTTTTAAAGATTTTTATTTATTTATTTGAGACAGAGAGAATGAGAGAGAGAGAGCACATGAGAGGGGGGAGGGTCAGAGGGAGAAGCAGGCTCCCTGCCGAGCAGGGAGCCCGATGCGGGACTCGATTCAGGGACTCCAGGATCATGACCTGAGCCGAAAGCAGTCGCTTAAACAACTGAGCCACCCAGGCGCCCTCTGTGTTGTTTTAAAAACATTACAATGCAAGGGTTTTCAGTCTCAAGGTAACAAAGAAACAATTATCAGCAGCAAACACTGTATCTAATTTAGACCCTGGTGAAGTAGGATTCCTCCACGTCCTTGTCCACAGATAGGAGTGAGCTGGAGAGCGCCCCACCCGCCTTGGCTTTACTCAAGGCCCCTGAGATGTAGGAGAGAATCTGATCTGGGCTTCCTACTGACACAGATCATCCTTGTGAGAATGAAGCAGACCTGCGTTGCTCTGAATCGTGCTTGAGGTCACCAGAAATGATTTCCAAAAATCACGGGAATTAAAGGTGGGTGGTGTGGACTCTTAGGCAGTCAGAGACTGGGGATCTAACTCCGATCCTGTAGCTAACCATTAGGTGATCTTGAACATCTCATCATCTCACTCAGTGTTTTCCTCTATCAAATGAGGTTTTCTAGTAGGTTTTCCTAGTAGGAAATAGAAGGTTCCCTGCAGCTTTCCCAGTCCAAGATTATTTTGAGTCATTACAAACCCCGAAAGTAGAATCAACGTAAAGACAATGTGGCCTGTAAATTATTTTTACCACATAGAGTTTCTAGATCTTAATCTGCAAAACATTTGGTGACACCTGACAGAGGCGAACAGAGGAAGGGGGCGGCGGTCCTGGATGCCGTCACACTCTCGCCTCCAGTACCGACTGCACCATCAGTGATTTTCAAAGTCAAAATCAATCCATGAATCTGAACGCTGCGGATCTCTGACCACAGATACTTGGATGGAGGGCCAGGCAGTTTCCAAAATTAAGTACAGTAGTTTGTACCATGCCAACTTGGTTAAGCCAGAACTACCTTTCCCAGAGTCCCCTCCCCTGGTGGTTCTAAGTCAGACATGGTTCAAAGACATGCTTGTGTGAGATCTGGAAGGCAAAAGTGAAGCAAGAGCCATTTTTCTCTGAAGGTCATGGTAGTCAAAAGTGACAGACAGAGGCGCCTGGCAGGCTCCAGCTTATCGTCCTTCTCCTCTTCTTCTCAAGTGTTGATCTTCATATTGACCTGGAGTGGCCCCAGGCCCACCACCGGACACCTGGCTGTAGAATCACAGAGGTGGTCACGATATGGCAGCAATAGCTTCCCACAGAGCTCCTTGCACGCCACCTTGCCCAGGCCCACTCTGGCATCCGAATGTGTTCTGCTTCTCAGATGGACCGACTGGTGACTCCTCTTGACTCACGTACCTTCCTCCGCAACCTCATTTCCCCAGCTCCTTACACACACGGCCCTGTTTGGTCCAATCCCCATAGCACTCGGAACAACTCTTCTCCCCTGATTCACCAACCAAACCAAACACTGGACACAGTCATGCTATCCATACCTAACTCCTAAGAGGGGACTGGATGTTACTACATAGCACTGAGTTCTATTTTATAGATCACATATGTATTACACAATTTAAAAATATATGTATATGTAATAGTGTGCTTCCTGAGGGCTCATAATGTCCTAAGTCTAAGAGAACATAAATGGTATCAAAGACAACCTTCAAGTGCACACGTGTGTGCAGGTGCATACAGTTGGATGCTGGAGAAAAACAGAACATGAAATTTACTCGGTTTAAGAATCTTCCTCTGCAAATCCTCACACAGTCATGTGAATTGGCTCTCTGGATGTTTCTTTCCCTGGCTAAGTCCCACACAGGCTGAGCCTCTGTCTGACCTGTATCTGCAGGCTTGTGCGACCTCCCAGCACCAGCTCCCTGCACCTGATGCGGCAGGAGACTCACCCTCCTGCCGAGGTGCTACAGTGTAACTAGCACTTGGGTAACAATACTGGAAATACAAGGTGCCAATACCTCAAATGACTTCACTGCTGGTTAGGGAATATTCACACTCTGACCCACTGGTGCTCATGAGGCATTCCCTTACCTGGGCTGAAAAGCAAAAATCCGAAGTTTACAAGTAAAACAGACACCATAAAAGTGTGGGCACAGATTTATTGCTGTCTCATTTATTATTTAATGCAGAGTCCATGTTTTCTGAGTAATGGTAATAAGATGTCCAAAATTCAACATTATTAAACATTCAAACAGCAAAATAGGTGGAAAGAAGCCCTCAAATGTTAACTCCTCTATCTGGTGGAACAACTCGGGATGGAGGCTACTGCGCTGGTCATCTTGATTTGTGAGGAGAACCGCTACCCTCCGACATGGGGTCCGGGAGAGCCCCAGATGTTGGCCAACCGTGAGGCACCGGGGAGAGCACGTTTGTCACCCTTGGACATGTCTGGGGAGACCTGTGACGACTTCCAGTGTGAAAATCCTTCCTTTGACCTCGGGCTGAAAGAGATGCCTACTGCTGAGAGGGTCACAAGAAGGCCCTGTGGACTAGGGCGGACTACCATGACGAAGGCCAGAGCGATCCTGCTGTCAGAAAGGGCCCATCCGGAGAGCGCTCGTGCAGAGGCCTCACCGGGGCCCCGACGAGGCCACGCCAGCCACCAGCGGCTCTCTGCTTGTTGAAGGCCCAGGGTTCTCATCCTCCCGAGGGAAGTGGTCTCCGTGGTGTGAGTAATGTTCAGAACACACTTCCCAGCTCTGAAAAACTGCGCTCAACTGCCATCTATCTGATTGCGATTTCAGGCTGATGGCTTTTTCCAAAGTCCCAGGATCTCTGGCACCCATGACCCATGACAATCCTGATGCACCTGGCTACTTCCGTAGGGAACACAACTTCCGAGGGTGGACACTCAAAGGGACTCACAGCTGCTTTGCATCACACAACAGCAAAAAGAAATACCCGGCTCTAAGAGGGTGACGAAAACCGACAAAGAAATAAACATCTCAGAGTCTAAAAATGCAGGTCGCTCACTAGCAACACTTGGTTTGAGCCTAAAAACTGGTGATTTACCCATAAAACATTTATCTACAATGACTTTGATTGATACTTAAGGACCAAGTAAAAAATGAAAACTATTTTTTTAAAAAAGACAAACTTCAGTAAATACCCAGGAGAGTGCTAAATTCAAGATGTCCTAATGGTTCTCTGGGGCTTCCGTGGCCAAAACAGACAGGGGCAGGCTGCATGGCCTGCTGGGGACCAGAGGGTGTGGTCCCACAAACCCGCCGTGGAAGAGCAATGGACCCACATCTGAGCCAGAGGACTCATCTAGAGCCCTCCTGGCCCTTGTACTTCCACAGGACTAACTGACCTTTGCAAGCACAGTGATGCTGAATAAGGAAACAACAAGGAAACATGAAGGTGCGTTTATTCACATCCATGCCACCTAAACCTACTGGGTACAGTAAAAGGGACTAAAGAAGGGACGAATTGCAACCTAAACAACAACAAAAACACTGGGACCTCCGTCCCCATGACTTGCAAGTTCTAGTTCAGAAGTCTGCATGCTGGCAAGCCAGCGTCCTCCCTGAGAAGCACGCGTCATGCCTTGTTCTCTTCCTCTGGCATCCTCTGTCCCTCTCAGTTAAGGCCTGGACAGTGCTAGGACGGGGCCGCCGAGTCTCCCCCGGAGCCGTGCTCTGGCGAGGAGGCGTCTCCTCTGCCATCAGTCGCCCGTGGGCCCGGGTCCCGTGAGGTCAGGCTCCGGCCCGCATGGCTCTGCTGTCATCTGCCCCCGGAGCTCCTGCACCGTCTGCAGCAGGGCTGATCGCTCCAGCTCCAAGGCAAGGGTGGCCTGCTTCAGCTTGCTTTCACTGGTCAGAAGCTTCTCAATGGTGGCTTCCAGGCTCTGGATCTTACCATTTGCCACCTGGAGAATAAACGAAGAGAATGTGAACAGCCGAGTGAGAACACATAGGGGCGGGTGGGGGGCATGCCCCCCTACACTCCACCATCCAGCCTTGGAGACACTTTGGAGCCCTACTGTGGCAGAGACAAGCCGGTTTAGCATCAGTTCTTCCGGCCACACAGGAAGACTACATTTCCCAGGCTCCCCCGCAGGAAGGCAGGGACTTCTTCCCTGCTGCGGCTACTCTGAGATGGTTGGTGGCTTCACAGTGCAAAGGGAGCCGGCCCCCGGCCCTGATGACAGGGAAGCCAGCTCTGATCCGGGCCAAGAATGCTTCAAGAACAGGAGGTGGAGCTTCAGGGACAAAGCGACTGCTGCCAGGCCACGCCACTGAGACTTGGAGCCTTACGTATCACTGCAGCACAGCCTGGCCCAGTCGTACAAACACGCTCGTACGTACAGACCGATGTCAGACCGTACAGACCGATGTCAGACCGAGAGGCAGACGGTTCCTCCCCAGGGGAAGGCCCCAGCAGTACCGGGTACCGGCCCTCTGCTCCAGAGGCCTGTCTTCCTACGGTAAGCAGGCCCCACCACCTCAAGGAGTACAGGCACCCCCGGGGAGCACGAGCGGGGCCGGGCAGTGTCTGCGAAGGGCCCCCCACGCACGGTCTCCGCCGCTCCATCTCGCTGATATGTGCAGCTCTGCACATGTGCCCGCTTACATGCGGTGGGGCAAATGGCACATGTATTTTTTTCTCTCATTTTCAAAACACGGGAAACAGGTTCTTGAACAAGACAACACTTGTGCCAGACAGACACCTCACGACTCAAAGTCTAGCTCCGCTGTGCTGGCTGGAACACTCAAAATAGAAGGAAGAAAGGACTGAGCTCCCAAGTCTGCGTGCTCACCAGGCAGGGGCGCTCACGCTGAGTGTGCACCTGCAAGGGGTGCTCTGTGATCCTCACATTCCTACCCAGGCTCGAGGCTTGGGACCGGTCCACCGCCCCCACGGAGGACTGCTCGTGCCACCCAGCTTCATGGCGAGTGGCTCTGCAGGACTGTCACTCTCCTCAACGAGACTGAAGCGCTCTCACGGAAAAAGCACGTCTCATCCTGTACACGGGTTGGGCCTCCCGCAGCACCTAGTTCAATGGCACTGGGTGACTCACAGTTGCTTATTATAAAAAATGTATGTCCCTTATTATTTGGCACCATTTGGTAGGTATATGGAATCGTCTTCTATGTGCGGCTGGACAAAACAGGCGACACTTTGCTCTCCAGCTGCTAGATAACATTAAGTGTTTAACCAGAAAATTAATGGGACCTTGGTGCCTGTCTGACAACTAACAGGAACAGAACAAAGCTAGAAAACGGTCAATTTTGATACTTTGGGGAAATCTATTATATTTAACACCTATCCTTGGACTCTGAAAACTGTCAAAAAAAAAAAAAAAAAAGGAAAGGAGGTGTGAGTCTTACAGAATATATATAGTCTGGCTGCAAGACAGTAAACCCATGTGACTCACGGAGGGAAATGGGAAAATGATCTTCAAGCACCTGCAAACTGACACAACGTAATCCCCGTCCCAAGGCCTGGACAGCAGCAGTGTCTTCCGAACCTCAGCGGCCCTGGCGCCCGGCAAGGCAGGGGCTCCAAATACTGGTGGGTTGGCACAGCTGCAGTCTTGAATGGTCCCTCCGCAAGACCACAGCCGCTCGGTGAAAGAGAGACCATCCCAAGGAGGATGTCAGTCATGACCAATTACCGCTTGGTGCCTTTCTTGAGGAATTTCGAGATCTGAGCAGCTTTTCACAGCCTCTCTCGTCATGAAAGGGGTACAGTATCATAGAAGCGCCATTAAATTACCTGCACCCTTTACCACAAAAAAATCACACGGGCATTAGCCCAATCAACGGAACCTTCCATTTCCATACTGCCTATCTTCATGCGCCAAATGTAAGTCCAAGCTTTGTCAGAAATGTTCCTATCAGGTTCTATTTCAGAGACCTACTTTGTTTGGAAGTCACTTAAAATTACCACCTCCACTGCAGACCGTTACAGGCCAGATAAGGCTCTTTATCCTTGCGAGCCTCCCCTTCGGGGTGCAGCCAAGACATCCTGGAGATACTGTACACAAGCATATTTTCAGTTAGGACACCTCAGTCATAGGGAAAAAAAAGAAGCTAAATTTCAGAATGTGCCTGGTGGTTAGGACTGGGCATCAAAAGCATTTTTCTTTGTTCCTCTACAGTAAATAGCCAGTAGGTCTCCTGGGACAAATCCCTGCTGGGAGGAATGCATTTTGGACAAGGCTGATTTATTAAACTCTCAAATGCTGGCCTTTCTCATATCACAGCCAAGCTTGTGTCTGCAAAGCAGCAACTTTCTATGGAGAAAACAAAGATGCATAGGTCAGGATGGAAGGCTTATTCTAAGGACAGCCCAGGAACACCATAAAATACATACTTTGGGGGCAAATATGTATCTGTCTTTGCAGCAACTCAAAAATTTTTTTAAATCCCTCAGAACAATTCCTTAACATTAACAGCATTACCACCCATTCATGACATTAAGAAAGTAGACCGTATCATTACGTTATTCTATGTGATTGGGAAAGGAGCTGTGCTCAGCAGTTAGGAACTGTGTGTCGCACAGACGAGGGACTCAGGACAGGGCAGGTCAGCAGTCTGCCCAGTGCAACAGTGTGGGTGGACACAACGCTGGATCTGACGAGAGCTGCATCCCCAGGCTTACCCCCATGTCACCCTTCTGTGTGCACGGTCTGTTTGCATTTCTACCACATGTCCTCATCCACATTTATCCATGTTAAAATGGAAGCTTCTAGAGGGGAGAACTATGTCCCTCATTAATCAAACTTTTGTTATTTGTAGTAAGGACTCAACAATCTTGACCATATGCTCTGGTTTGCTTTGTTAGGTAGATCTCTGTGTTACTCCCCTCCCCTAACATCCCTCCATGGACCTAGCTGGTTTCGCTCACAGAAGCCCAAGCCTTTGATTCTCTCATTATTACTCAAAGCACAATTGCTGGCATTCGGCGAACAGCCCCTAGGCATCCTGGACCCAGTTCATCGCTGGGCCTCTCTCCTAAAAGGGTTAAGTGCAGAGACAGCCTCTCAAAAAGTTCCAGGACTGTCTGACCTCAGCAAAGGATAATCTGTCTGCTCCCTAATAAAAAGGAGCAGTTCTCCTGGGATACCTTTGATCCCAACTATAAACAGACCAGGGAGAGGGGAGGTGGGGAGAGGTCCCTCAGTCATGGGAAAACCCAGCCTGCCGGTGGTTTGGTGCGCTAATGATCTACCACACGCTCGGGGCTCAGGAAGCAGCTTTATAAATATGCTCTACCTGCAGTTGTTCAAGGAGGTCAAGGTTCTGTTTGCGCAAGCTGCTGTTGGTCTTCTCTAATTTGTCCATTCTTTGGTTGTCACTGAGAGGAGAGGAATCGATAAGTTCTTCTTGAAGCACGTGGTACTCAACTTCATAGGCTTGTAATTGTTTAGAGATATCCATCTCAAACACCTGTTACATACAGAAAAGTCATCAGGCACTGAAAGTGAGAAAAATCACACATACGCGTACGCAGCCATGTCAGCAAGCATCCCCTAAGCACCTACTCTGGGCCTGGTACTATCAGGGAGAAATAAGGAAAACTCCCTGCATGGAAAAGGTAACAATTCTACTTGGGAAGAAAGAACAAAAGAAGCATTGAGAACTAAACCCAAGATAACAATAGGGACAGGTCTCTGATAACTCATTTTCCAAAAGCCCAAACCTTACTTTTTAAAAGGCTTTTTATAAAAATTTATTTTTAGTTCTTATTTCTATACAGATTTCCTTTTTCTCTGAAAATTCTATTATGTTAGACACATCAGCTGTGGGTCAAAGAGAAAGGAAAAAAACAAAACAACAGAATCACAGCCCTATTTGCCCAGTCACCAAGTCAAAGTTTAATTATAGTTCACTTGGGTTTTTAGAGTTACAAGAACAGCTAAGTAAGGGAACTGTTTACTAAAAAACCCTCATTTGCACATAAGATATGCAGAAATGAGCCAAAACCCAAATGTCGCCCACACAGATGAGTGAACATGAAACAATGCCTTCCTGCTCATAATAGTAACAGTGATCAAAAAACCACCCGCGTGAAAAACAGCCCCGAAGTGCACAAGTGCGTTGTTCGTGTTTGTACTTTCTCTGAGTGAGCTAGGTGGGAGCTGCGCCGAAGAGGGGGCCAGGCGCGGCCACAGCCTCTCTCCGCAGCTGTTTCTGGGGGATCACCCCACGGGCTGTGGCTCTGAGCACAGGACTGAAGTCCCAGAGAGGCTCTGCGTGTGGGTCTGAGCCTTCGGTCATGCTGGCTCCGTAGAAACAAGGCCAGCATCACAGAAAACACATTTAGAGGATGAAGTTAGACCTTTCAAGAGCACAAAGGAACTCTTCACGGTCTTTCCTTAAAAAAGAAATTCCAACGTAGTGAAAATCAATGAAAACCTCATTTTCCCCGACGGCGCCCTATTAGCATTCAAACATGGATGAATCCTATCTTCCCTGAAATCGATATTTCAAAAACCATGTTTACTTTCTCACCATTCCCAACAAACTTCTCTGCCTGGAGATTAATTTTTCAGCTTCCTGCTTTTCAATTTAATTCAATGGACAAGACCAATTAGGCACAAAAGTCATTCTATGCCAAAATACTACACATTGTATTGTGGTGTGCGTGAGTGTGAAAGTTTGCCATATTGATAGGCAATTCTCTGTTGTCCCTCAAAGTGACTGTGAGGTCAGCAGGAATCATCATCTCTATAGTACAGTCAAGAAAACGGACTCAGCCCTCAAATCAGGGCTCCCCTGGCGACACCCTGAATGACCTTGAGCAAGTTACTTGACTTCTCCCGGCCTCGGTTGCTGGCCCTTGACACGGGGTGAGAGCACGCACCTCCAGCATCGCTGTGAGAATTACGTGAAGCGACTCGTGGGAGTTCCCAGCACACACCTGGCAAGGTGAGTAGGTGCCCACTTAGCTAAGGAAGCTGCTTCCACGCGCTTGTCATGAAACCCTCACATTCAACCTTGCGCTTCAGCAAAATTACAAAGGATGCCACACCATGGAACCTCTGAATAGCTCAAACAGAGCAAAACCCGCAAACATTAAAACCGAGACTGCCATGGCACTGGTGTATAATTATAAATATGATGCAGAATAAATGTATAGTTACTTCTTTTCTTCCATGGAGATTTATTTTTAAATGAGCTACTAATGTGGAAAACCTGGGAACAAAACCTGTGGCCTTTAATACAGATTGATGACCTGCTAAGGTTAATGGCTCTCAGCTGTGCACAAAGCTATGCACTCTTTCAGGGCTCCATTAATTCCCAGGAACCATCCTGGGTCATAATCATCGCTGCTTAATTGCATCATTATCTCCTGGCTGCTAAAATACTTAGAGCCCTTGATTTTGCAGTTATGCCCTAGAATTGATCCCAAAGCATGGAAGTATGTGGCTGGCAGAGAAAGGAGAGCCCAGGTCCTCAAACAAGGCTTTTTCGAGTTGCTGTATATATTCTACATGAGCATAATTACAAATGGCTTCATTATCCTACCTACTCGACATGGCATAACACTGTTAATCCATTCATCAAGTGCTGGACATCTAGTTACTTGTAAAGTTTCTGTAGTTATAAATGACAACTCTAAACATCCTCGTACATATGGCTTTTCCCATATTTTGGATTATTTCCTACGAATACATTCCAAGAAATGGGATTACTGAGTCAAAGGGTATGAATATTTTACTGGCTTGTGATACACATCGCCAAATTGCCTCCCAAATGGGAATAATTGATGCACAATGCCATTAACAACACACCAATGTGCCAGATAGTCTACCCTTGGCACTGGGTACCAGCCTTAATATGTTTCATTTTGTTAATCTAGTAGGTAGAGCATTGTATGTTATTTAAATTATGCATGAAGCTAAATATTTTCCCAAATATTTGTTTACTAGATGGATCTCCTTTTCAGTGAATTGTCTGTTTATGTTCTTGGCTCATTTGCTATTGGAGACCCAGTGAGTTCGTCTTTGCAGTCTGTGGACACTCTATGTAATGAAGCCATTAACCCTGACGTCTGCAGACTTGGCCACATACTTTCCACCTTCCCAGCCTCCAGGCCTTGCCCCCCACCCCCCGCCCCCATCTGTCCATCTCAATGAGTTGAGCAGGGTGCCTGGGGATCGGCCACCAGGGGCTACAGTGCCTGTAGTGAATTTAAAAATTAGAAACCCAACTAAAAACTGGTCTGTTTTTTATGATCACCACATGCAAGCAATTCTAAACAATCCCAGTGGTAAGATATTCCTCCTCACTGTTCCCCACCCTTTTGGAACGGCCCTGATTGGCCTTGGAAAAATCCCTTGTTTTCAGCCCAGCAAGCTGCCCAAAACTGCCTGAGCCGCGAGGGCTCCTCCCCGCGCAGAAGAGGCCGTCCCAACACTGGGGATTTGAGGAGCGGCTCCTGAACAAAGGAACCTTGTTAAGATTCTGGTTTCTATCCTACAAGCTCAACTAGAACAGGGAATTGTCTAGTGTGTTCAATGAAGCTGCCCATAGCAGAGCTTTTCAAATGTTCGTGTGTGTGTGTGTGTGTGTGTGTGTGTGTGTGTGTGTGTGTGTGTGAATCCCCTGGGGCTCGTTAAAATGCAGATTCTGACTCAGCAGGCCTGGGGCGAGGCCCCAGATTCTGCATTTCTGACAAGTTCCTACAGGGTACAAGGACAGGTGCGGGTCTGGGGCCACACTCTGAATTCTGCCCCAAGGACGTTGACAACCGGCTCTTTGCCCTGTCTCCCAAAGTCCCCTCCACCTTTGTTTCCTTCCTTACACTGAAATGAGCCGGCAGACGCAGACAGCACTGGCTGTGACAAGCACAAACCTGACCTCCTCCTCTTGGTTTCTGTTTATTCCCAGGGTTTCCCCCTTGTTGGGTCAGAGGATTTTTATGGCTCATAATCAACTGACAGTTAAACTGAGGACCTGCCACAGAGACTTCAGAGACCCTTCTCCTTCTGCCCTGGGCTCTGTCAACTCTGGACCTGCCCATACTGAACCAAAGCCGCGGAGCCCTATCCTAGCTCCCTCTCTCCCTTCCTGGATGCAGGCTATGTCCCCACTGCTCAAGCTGAGGCCATCCACAGAAAAGTCAGCGAATGAAATGGAGCCATAACGATCACAGAGGCCCACTGAGACTTCCACATACAAGACAGTATGCTCTGTCGGGTGCAGTGAATGCTCTGTCACTTGCACCCTGTGGACCTCCAAGACTTGAGCCTGGGGGCCCTCTCAGGCTGCCAAGGAGTCGCACCGTACCTCAGGCCTCATCTCCGAGTGGGACTTGAAACTAGAGCACCCTCTAGGTGGGGAGGGGGCAGTGAGCCTGACAGATGTCAAGTTCCAGATGGAAAGCATGGGAGGGCAAGAGGGTAGAGAGCTGGGCTTCCCATCAAGACTCTTGGTAGGATGAAAACCTGGGCCCCAAAATGTAGATTTTTGTGTTCCCCACACTGCTGCTCCCAATCCACAACCACCCTTCCCTTCAAAGTTCAATGCTAAGGTATCTAGAATTTCTCTCAATTCTGTGATTAGGAATCAGCAGAGCCCCCTGTGGACTGAATCTGACCCACTGTATGTTTTTGTAAATAAAATTTTACTGCAACACAGTCACTTCATTCATGTACGTATTACTGGTCGCCCTTTGGCTGCAAAGGCAGAGTAGAGTGACTACAACAGAGACCTTCTGGCCCACAGAGCCTGAAAGACTTACTATCTGGCCCACTGCAGAAAACGTCTGCTGACCCCTGTTCTTAGCTCATTCCTCAGGCCCAGCTGAATTCAACTGTCCCAATTCCCAATCAGCAGTGCGCACTCCACCAGCCTGGCTCCCATATGCCCTTGCATAGGCACCACTGTGGCTCTTACCACATTTGGAGTTACTGGATTCCATGCTCATTCTCTGCACAGGATGGGCTCCGGTGTCAGAGACACATTACATTCTTGGCTCTGCCATCGCACACAGGGTGTTGGGCATGTTACTCTATCCATGCCCAGTTTCCCCACCTATAAAAATGGGGATTATAATACACATCCCAGGATTTTAAGGATTTTAAGGATTCAGTGGAATAAAGGATCCCAAGCTTAAGACAGTTGCCTGAAACAAATCAGGTGCACACACATGTGCACACACACAAAACTCTCTCCATGCTGTGTCCATTTCTATTCCTCCAACATTTAAAGAGAACCTGATACTGTGAATAAGTATTCTTTACAGAAAAAGGAGAAAATGGGATTCTTTTCTGGGGCTCAATATCCAGGAGGTAAACTGAATGTCAGGTGAGACTGCCCACCTTAGAGCCAGGAGCCAGGTCGAGGCACCCCCCGGGGAACAGACGTGAGGTAACCAAGGCTCTCTGCGTTTGCCCCAGGGGCCATAAAATATAAGTATATGCAGTGAAAGCTCTAAAAGGGAATCAGTGCACATAAATGCCAAAAATTAAAGAATCAAAAGGGCAGAGAATTCAGTATTAACATACAGGTAAAATATAGAAAAACCTTTGTAATTAAATGATGCCCGGAGGCGCGTGGTGGTGTTGAGAAGCTGCTAAGTCACTCTGAGGCAAGAGAAGCCCCACCGCTCCCCTCGGCAGCAGGGTGACCAAGGGCCAGCGAGTTTGCCTCTTTGCGCCCTATGCTCCTCATGGGTTAAAACCACCTATCCTCTCAGGAATGCGGTCATGATGAAATGAGATCCTGTGCATATGTAGATTCACACAGAACCTGGCAGAAAATAGGGCCTGAACAAGCCAAAGCTATTCACATTGAGAGAAACGTGCCAGGGAAGCAAAATACAGAGAGATGCATCAATTCACTAAAAATGAAAGTGCAGAGTGGAAAAGCAGTGCCCTTTTGAAGGACGGGTGTAGGAAATGTGCGGAGATCCAGAGTCACCCGGGCTCACACCGGCTCCCCTCCCCAGGCCACACCTGCTTCTTTCTCTGTGCTCCACACTGAAGGAGGGGTAGCAAATAAAACCAAAAACACCGCATCTGGGTGCAGTCCGCCAGAATCACTGGATTCCTGTTGGACTGTCAGAAGTCCTCAGAATAAGGGTTTGTTTAAAAATTAGCTCTGTTTCACTACTAGTTTTTACCTAACTGCTCTATGCTTGCATTGCACTGGGAGCAGGTGAGGTAAATTCTAGGCTTAGGAGGGGCCTGATTGCTGGTCCCAATGCAGAAATCCCTTCCAGAGCATTCTCAGCCATCCAGCCCCTGGACACTTGCAGTGGTGATCCACCCTCTACTAAATAAATAGCTCAGTCCTTCAGAGTCAGCAAACATTACTAGAAGATTCTTCTTTATACAGAGTCAAATCTGCTCTCGCCCCAAACCAGACCATCTAGTTGTAATTCTGGCTCAATTCACCCTTGCCCCTAACATTTGAGAGAAACAGTTCTACTGGCTACAGAAACCAGAGGTGCTCAAGCCACAGATGTGGAACTGAATTCTATTAAAAAAAACAAAAACAAAACACATCATGAAACAAATCTCTAGAATATATACTATCACGATTTTGCTATCAAAGGGTTATTTTTAGAAAATTCCAAATAATAGCACATAGCAGGAAAAATACCAAAGCACTCCTACTGTAAGAGCCTACACTGAATAGCACATGTGTTTCAGAAGAACAAACAACTAGGGGTGAAGCCCCTTAACCATAAGCAACTACCGATAACCTGTGCTGGTTGTCAGCACTGACCACTGCCCCCTTGTTCACACGTGACACAGCCCCATCACATTCCCAACATACGCGCGCTCGGACATGCACTTAAGTCACTGAACATGTATTTGGCCATATGCTTCCTACCTGCTGGGCAACACACGAGATGCTGCCCACGATAAAGTGGTAGGAGGCAGGTCCCGATCAAAAGAAAATTAAGCTCTCCAAATCCAGGAGGGCGTAAGCCTTTGGAAGGTCGGACTGAAGCATACCTGACTGATGGTCTTTTCCATTTGCACCAAGCCCAGATTGGGAAGGGTGTTTTTTATAAAGTCAACTATGGTTTCTAGGTTTTCATGTTGCAGAATCAAGGGCTTATGGCTTCCCAACAGACTTAATGCCACTTTAAATATGACCTCTGATCCCTGAAGAAAGATCATATCTGGGAAAATACAGAAATGCAGAAAGTTAAACCAGACCAGTTTCCGATGAAGTAACATTGCGTTTTCTTGTCCACACATCAGAGCAGGATGGTGGGGAACTGTAAGCCCAAACTGCACTTTATTTCCTTTTTAAGTGCCTGATATTTCAGATAAGGTTGTCAAGACAATATTGCAAATAGTAAAAGAAATACAGATAAACGTACTGCTAAGCTATTGTCACAGGTTCAATCTTTGTTATTGTTCTAAAAATATATTAAACTCTTAACATGCTTCAAAAGTTAAAAGAAAACTTTTTATTACACTATTTTTCTAGAAATGCTCTGGGGTTTTAAAAGAGCTCCTAAAACACATTTTTATGAGTAAAACTGAAAGATGTTTAGATACACAGCATCAGAAATTAAGATAAAAAAACTGCACCTCTTTCCCGTTTTGAAAGGAACTAAAAGATCTCTAAAATCTGTAAAATGTCTGCAGAGTTGCAAAAGTACATTATTAAATACTTGCCAGTATGCTGGATTTTAGCATAATGCAGTAAAAACCATCTTCCTTCAGAGAAATAAAAAGAACTCCGTCAGAGTTATTTTCTAGTTCTTGCCATAGTTTTTTCTTCCAACAGTTGGCCAATGTTAGCAACCCCTACACTGACTGGACGTGCTGAGAGGGAGGGCAAGTGGCCCAGGCAACGGGGTGAGCAGCCAGCCTCGCCCCTGGCTCCCCCTTCCTCACAGAGCTGAAGCCACTTGACAAAGAGTCAAATCGCCCTGGGGCCAAAGCACACCCCTAGCAACTAATTGTTTGATGACTAAATTCAGGCAAGTAACCTAACTGGAATTAAAAATACAAGAAAAAAATATCATTTTAAAGATGAGGGCATAAATCTAATTAGAGGCAACTGTCAATATGGGGGCTGGGGGGCTGCAGGGATAATGACAGACACAAAGTAGTGGTCCAGTTCATCAAGTTCTGGAAGACAAAAGCAGGTGAGAGGAAGAATCCCCCCAGCATTGGGCTTCTCTAGGTGGTTTAGCGTGACAAGGCAGAGGAGCCATCAAGAAACAGGAAAGGCTCGGGGCGCCTGGGTGGCTCAGCTGTTAAGCGTCTGCCTTCAGCTCAGGTCGTGATCCCAGGGTCCCGGGATCAAGCCCCGCATCGGGCTCCCTGCTCAGTGGGAAGCCTGCTTCTCCTTCTCCCACTCCCCCTGCTTGTGTTCCCTCTCTTGCTGTGTCTCTCTAGGTCAAATAAATAAATAAAATCTTTAAAAAAAAAGAAAGAAAGAAAAGAAGCAAGAAAGGCTGGAAGCTGCTAACATGGGGAAGGGGAAGGTGTCCGCGTCAGAGTGGTTTGTGGGCTGCGCACAGGGCAGGCCTCGGCGCCGACCGGCCGGGTCAGCCCTGGGGATGCTCAGGGCCTCAGCCACACCGGCAGACCTGGTGCCAGGGTGGGTTGTCGACCCATCTCTCTCACAGAGCTCAGGGCCACACTGTTTCCACAAACGTCACAAGTGCTCACAGTTCAGACGGCCCCACGAAGCTGGAAAGGCCCCAGGAAGCTGAAAAGAGGAGGGCGGCCTCCTTCTTAGGTGTGGCTGCAGAGGCTGGGAAGATAAGTTAGAGAACTAGTCGTATCTTTGAAATCTGAGCTTCGGGGAAGTACTATGTGTATCAAGACAGCCCTCTATAAGAATATTCTTGTGAAATGTCTGCTTTATGAAATACACAGTCTAACCCACGTAATTCATCACTACAGAAAATACAAAAGATCTCAAACAGCACTATAACAAAGATGTGTTTTTAAAAAGAAGTATTTCCCAAAACAAACTTGAAGCTTCTGGGTTTGGACAGCAAGACTTCCTTTCAGTAGATCAACTTTTATAGCTGAAGAAATATAGATGGTATCAAACAGAATACCAAGCCTTCTGTGCAAGGGTCCTGGGAGAGGACTTCAAGACCGGCCCAACTGCGACAGCTCAGTGTCTTTAGTCTCTGAGAGACATGTACTAGTAACTAGACAGAGTGCCACATCTAAGCCAAGTAAGAGAAATAATTATCGGGGAAGTTTTATGAGCACAATCAAATATGCAATCCATATCAGCAATCTCTTAAGGCAGACAACAGGTCTTTCACGTTTTATTGGTGGTTTTGTTGTTGTTGCTGTTGTTTTAGAGAGGGGGGTAGGAGGGGCAGAGGGAGGGAGAATCTTACTTAAGAGGCTCCACACCCAGCATGAAGCCAGACATGGGCTCCATCTCACAACCCTGAGATCACGACCTGAGCTGACATCAAGAGTCGAACGCTTAACTGACTGAGCCACCCAGATGCCCCAGGATCTTGGTTTTTGTAACAAATTTACTAGCGGAGTGCTCCCTAGCATTCTAAACTCTGACTTTTCTGGGCCGTATGAAGAAAACAAAAAAAAAGTTCGGAGAGGTGGTGGGGTCTTTTTTGTTTTTATTTTTATACTCTTTGAATATATATCCCTGGATATATTTGTCTCATTGGTTCTGACTATATTTAATATAATACAAATGTTCTTTCCTAATGCTATTCCCAGCACCTTAAGAGCACTCTTCTATCTGCTGAGAAGTTTCTCTCATTTAAGTCAGCAAGCATTCACTGAGCATCTAATATATGCCAGGCTTTGTACTAGGTACCAGAGATCAAGCCATGAATGAAAGCACAAAGAGCAAATTGCAGAGACACCAAAAGCTGTTGGTTTGGTAGAGTTATGCCCAGGTGTTAGGAGAACAAAAGGGATGGAAAAAATTCTAAGGAAAGGTGGCTGCCAAACCCAATCTTGAAGAAGCAAAAGAAACTTGCGAGGTCAGGAGTTAGGAAGGAAAGAGGGGGAAAAGGAGGTGTAAATGCCCAGAGGGGTGAGAGCAGCAAGCCCCAGAAGCCCAGCCACTGGCTCTGTGGGGCAGCAGGTGGGGGCGGGTCATCAAGGGCTTTCCGTCCAGACATCAGCATTCTAACTTTACCCAGAGCACAGCAGGGGTCAGCCAAGACTTCCTGTCCCCTTTTTTCCGGAGTAGGTCAGTGCGCTGGTAAGGAGATGATATTAACGAGACCCAGTCGGAGTCTGCTCCTTGCCAAGGCTATTTAGCTTTAGACAGAGAAAAGCCACCACAGATGAGACCACCTGACTCCCACCCGCAGACTCAGGGGGTCCTGCTGCCGGCCACAAGATGCTCGCCTAGAGCTGCTGGAGGCCCACTCCAGGTGCCTACCCTCCTGAAGGCAAGCCGGCCGGCCACAGGAGTCCGGCTGGGGGAGCTGGGCCCCAGAAGCCAGTCAGCCTGGGGAGGCCTCAAATAAGGAGCTCATTTCGGGTAATGATGAAGGAATGTGCCAGAAGGCTTAAAGGAAGGACCTCCCCCACCCCCCTGCCCGCCAAAATTTTGCTTGGAAGCAGGGACTCCTGAATTTATCTGACTAGCCTTGGGGGCAGTATCTATAACCCTTAAATAATGACTACCTTTTTCTCACTCTGGAAATTTTAAAACTTAAATAATTAAGGAATTGCAGAGAAAAATGTTACCTATAAACTCACTGCTCCAACCCAATTATTTTCATTTTTGTCCATCTTCCAATCCTTATACATTTACATTCTGGAAATAAATGGCGGCCCCCAGAAGCCCTGCTCCCCACACTGCAGCCAACTTCCCTTCCCTCCTGCTTCAAGCCACCCAGAAACAGGCAAAGGGTTTTATCAGGCAGGAAGTAAGGGGAACCTGAAATTCAGCTGACTCGGCCACTTTTGCAAATTATTTGCTGAGAACAATGCAAATAACCACTTTCCTTTGAAGACACTTCGGCAGCCCTGTTGTTCTGTTATTGTGTTAACCTATCGGAACTCTGCTGGAAATGCCCATGACCTAAAGGTGCAGTTTTCCTGGGGGGGGTGGGGAACGGGACTGTAGGTGGGGGGCGGGGGACCATCTATGCAAAGCACAAGGCCAGTGAAATGAAATTATCCTGTATCCTCTTTTCCAGCCTCCTTTGTCGCTTTCAAGGGCAAGCCCTCTCCTAACTCTCTCCTGGGAGGCTGGGGTGCTCTGGGTGTGAGAACCCCCGCTTCCTACCAGGACCAGGTGGGAGGAACATGAAGGATGCTGAAGATCTGCAGCAGGACCACAGCACAAACAGGGCTTGCACAAACTCACTTCCCTGCCACTGGATCACGTTCCCCGGGGGAGCCTTTTTTTCCTGGCTGTTTAAACCATCTTGTTTTCTCAAGTCTATTTTAGTCCTAAAGCCTCTCTGAATCCTTCCCGGTATTACAGGTGGCTTCTGTGTTTTCTGCCAAACCCTTCCTTTCTACACTCCACCTCCTCCCTCATCCACTTGGCAGCACATCCTCTAGCAAACATCAGGAGCCTCAGACCACAGCCGCCTCCTCCATCAGGAACAAGCCAGGGCCTATTTTTCAGATTTTTTTTTCCCCCAAAGGTAGGTGTGATCTGAAGGTGAACAGAGCAAGCATCTCTCCCAGGACCCCTCTCCACCCGAACTGAAGACATACAGGAGAAGGCTATTTTACATCCTGTGACACCCGAACAGGAGGGCTGATATTCCGGAAGTGTGATCACCATGGGAAGGTTAAGGTGCAAGCATCACTGGCTGGTGTTCCTCCAAGGAGCATATACTTAATGCGAAGTAACCTGTTAATTAATATATGAGTTATGCTGTCTGCAAGCTGAGAATCCTGCACTTCCATACGAAATGGTGAACAGCTGACAAAGGTCCGTTTGTTTTTAGGGTTTATTCAGGCCTAAAGGCTTACAATGAAATGGGCTTCAGGCCCAAATAGACTACAGTGTATGAATGGCAGGTTTGGGGATTTAAAACTAAGCCATCCACCATCATGGAGCTTAACAAACACAGTTCAAGTCACCAATGCTAAATGCAGAAGTGGTTTTTAAAAAACCTTCCTATGGAACCTACTAATAAAATGGTTTGGTTTTAAGTCCTCGCAGATGGAATAAACTGTGCAAAAAACAAAAACCAACAGTTTTTGCAAAATGACATCACACACAGTGCTGCCTTGAGTTCCCACTTCCTGCCTACAATCTGAGGAGTCTCAGCCGGCTGGATAAGGACCCACTTAGTACAGCAGGGGTCTGTGCACAGGACCCAGGAGTTACACACACTGGCATCTTTATGCACAGTGTAGGAGAGCCTCCAAGACTCACCACTGATTACATAATAGAAATAGCCTGCTCTTGCTGGCTTTAGCTTTTAATTTATGAAGTCGGCAGAATGAGCTTTAGAGTTTCGAATATTCTCTAACAGGAGGGCTGTCATCTCCAAAGCAGAGTTCTTTTTTTTTTTTTTTTTTTAAGATTTTATTTATTTATTTGAGAGAGAGAGAATGAGAGAGAGCACATGAGAAGGGGGAGGGTCAGAGGGAGAAGCAGACTCCCCGCCGAGCAGGGACCCCGATGCGGGACTCGATCCAGGGACTCCAGGATCATGACCTGAGCCGAAGGCAGTCGCTTAACCAACTGAGCCACCCAGGCGCCCCAAAGCAGAGTTCTTACTTATGCAACTCTCCCAGAGTTCTATGGCCCTGGTGTCCCCAGAGCTACCTGCAAGGCAGCAGCCAAAGGCCCAGGCGGCCATCCCTCAGTGCTGACCCTCTCATCGGAGTCCCCTTTGCAGAATTTATCTCACAAATGCTGTAATTCGATGCTTGAGCTGTTTTCAAAGCATGAACACCAACCCCCCCTTCCCACCCACCTCTTTCAATCCTCACTCCTGTTACCCTGTTTTGAAAAATACAGTAAAAAATCAGGAGAAAAAGTGGACTAATGATTTTCAATTTCCAGAGTAAGAAAAGTAAAAAAACACAGACATTTTTGGCAAGAAAGACTTCTAGCCGACAGCTAGAGATCTTATGATTTTGGTGACTCTTTTGTTAGTAAACTAAGCAGATAATTTTCAGGCTTTTAATTCTTTTTTTTTAATATTTGTTTAAAGATTTTATTTACTTGAGAGAGCGAGAGCACAAACAGGGGGAGGGGCAGAGGAAGTGGGAGAAGCAGGCTCCCTGCTGAGCAGGCAGCTCCATCCCAGGACCCTGGAATCATGACCTGAGCCGAAGGCAGATTCTTTTTTTAATTTTTTTTTTTTTTTTTAAGATTTTTATTTATTTGCGAGAGAGAGAATGAGAGACAGAGAGCATGAGAGGGAGGAGGGTCAGAGGGAGAAGCAGACTCCCTGCTGAGCAGGGAGCCTGATGTGGGACTTGATCCCGGGACTCCAGGATCATGACCTGAGCCGAAGGCAGTCGCTTAACCAACTGAGCCACCCAGGTGCCCCCGAAGGCAGATTCTTAACCAACTGAGCCACCCAGGCGCCCCAATTATCTTCTTTTTAAACTATGGTATAAAACCTTCATGAAATCTCACTAATGATTTATTTAACCAGGAAAGATTTTTTTAGTATCTTTTTCCAATGCTGCTTTTTTTTAAGGGACAGAAAGTAAGAATCAGTTTGGGGAGGGAGTTATGCAAAAAGGGGTGGGGGTAGTGAATATTTTAAGAACACGGACTCTTCTAGTAAAGCCCAACAGGACATTCTTTAGAAGTTCTTGCAGATAGGAATAAGAATAAAAAATTTGTACTCTGGGGGAAAGAGGTGCGAAGACCAACTCAGTGCCCACTTATGTTAAAAAGCAAATTTCAGGATTTCTAAAATTTGGATCTACAAAGCTGTCTTTCCCAAGCATGCCAAAGGAGTGCTCTCTCAATGGTTCTGGACACCCCCTCCCCCTTTGAGATGTTCTCTAATTCCAGAAGCAAATCTAAAAAAGTATGAGAAGAGTGCAGATTTTTAAACTATCAGGTGAGTGAACATCAGTGACACTTTAAAAACATTCGATGGGTGATGATTATCAATTTTTTAATAACTTCCATAGTAAAAAAAAAAAAAAATTAAAAAGAACCTGAATTGTCAACATGATTCTTTCACTCTGATGTAGGGAAACCCACTGTGGGAGAACTACCTGTGCTCCTGGCATCACTCGGCTCCTGGAGCTCAAGTGCACCTGCTTCCCCCACCATCTCAAGGCCACTGAGACTGCACGTGAACACCCGCTTGACTTTGACAGAGACAATCTTCTCCAAAAGTAAATCAAGAAAGTAGGAGATGGCGTGAAATGTGAGCCCCCACATGGAAGGGACTGAGGCGTCTGGGAAGAAGAGGCGGGGGCCTGTGAGGGTGGACCAGTGAGTGAGTCATCAGCATGGAGGGGGTCCTTGCAGACTGAGCTGGCAGAGGAAATGAAGAGCCAAGGGCAGGAGAAGAAGATAAACAGGAAGGGATGTGAAGGGAATCGAGGAAAAACAGGAGCCCAGAAGTCATCAGTTGAAGTTTGAAGGAGCCGTCACGTCAGAGAGGTGGAGGAAGACAATTCATGAGACATACATGCCTGGAATACAAGCATGGGGCCCCCTGGCCAACTCTTTAAAGATCTCTGCCCTGGGGAGAGCCTGGTGGTGAGGGATTGGGTCTAAACCCCACCAGATGACAGTGTCCAGGGAAGCCACTGAGAATCAGAGAAAGTGAAGTTCACAAAACCCAATGCCAACTAGACTCCGAATGTCAAACACCACCCTGTTCTTGTCGAAGATACAGGTATAAAAGTAAGGATGCTCACCAGGGAACGAGAATACATGTTTCCTACCTGACAGGAGAAAGCTGGTTTGGGCAAACGGATGGACACCCACTTACCAAAGACTCTGGCTACAAATCCCAGTGGGAACTGGGAGGCAAACACGGTGAGAAACCAGGGCGCGGCATAGAGGCTGGGGCCGATTTCGTGCTCCTCGAGGTGATTGTAGAGGTCTCTGTGGTAATCGTGAAGAAGCCTTGAGAGCTGGTACATCTGGATCTGCGGGGACAGACACACACACAGTGTCAGAACCAGATACCTGCTACTGTGTTCAGTTACTTATCCCGTTCACAGGCTGTGAGAGAAGAATGATTACACTGTTAGATATTCTGTTTGGAGTGTGATAACCACTGATCTCAACCGCTCACTTACCCATCGAGCACTTGCTGGGGGCCTGGTGCACAGGAGGTACTGGCCAGGGGGAGCCCAGAACAAGAATGTCAGGTCGTCTCCTACCGCTTCCTTTCTTTCTACTGCTCCCTGAGCTCCTTGGCTACTAGAATCTAAACATCTGTCTTGTGGGAACATTTCACATATTCTCTTAGAAAATACACATCCCTATCAAAACCTGCACCTGGGGGAATTCAAAATCTAAGAGTGAAGTGGGGGCATAAGATGATTCTGGGGAAGGATTCTATTACACCTATTCACTTAGTAAATTTGCTCTAGAACCCCCGAAATTACTCAACAGGCAGGACAGGTTCTTTAGGTTTATTAATATATGAAATATACAGATCCTGGGCAAGTTAAAATAAGAAGACAACTGTTTATCTCAAGATGCAGAAAATAACTTCCAAAGGCTCCCCTTTTCAGATAATGCTATGGTCCTGGCAGGAAGCCTGTGATGGGTCCCACAGCTCGCAGGGGTCCTAGAGTTAGCCTGGGTTTTGGCAGTCCGATGGCCTGAGCCCAAAGGTACCACCATCTAGAGAGGGTCAGAACCCCATTGAGATGCTACAGGTTGGACATGTATCACCCAAACTGAAAAAAAAACAACACAACACACACACACACAAACCCAAAACTTTTTCCAGTGGCCCAGACAACATAGCCCTTAAGTACCAGCTGTGGCTTTTTAGGATCGAAAAGAATCTAGTCACCCAGGCCAAAAGCGCCGAGAGGCATGTGTTACAATACTAAATTAACTTGAAAATTCCACTCTTCGATGGCAGGTGCACCTATATTAAAACTAATGGGGAGAACATAGAAAGAACCTGGGACAATATCTGTGGGAAGTGTTACATGGGTCAAAATTTTTTAGTTAATGAAATGGCTTCCTTTTAGGAGATTTATGTTCATGGGGGGGGGGGTTCATATTCACAGGCGGAGGTAAAAGGATTTTTTAACCACCCAATTTGGTGCTCTCAAAGAGTCCTTGGCTCTAATGCATCCTTTCTAAAAAAAAAAATCCTAAGGCTCTGAAGTCAGAGTAGCTTGCTGGTAAATTAACACGTATCCACACGATCTGACATTTAGGAATATTCCCAAAGCGGGATCCGGAGCTCTCCCCACCTCTGAAAGCGGCAGGAGCAGTGCCTGGCACTGCCCTTTGGTTTTCCTTTGCTCTGACCTGCCACCTGTTCGTCAACAAATGCGGACTGGGTGCCTACTTCATCCCAGGCGCTGTTCTAGGTACTAGGGATGCAGCTCCAAGATAGGTTAGATTCCTGCCTTCTCATGAGATATGCTAAGGAAAGTAAACAGGAGAGTAAACAGGTCAATG
Source organism: Neomonachus schauinslandi (assembly GCF_002201575.2). Classification (NCBI taxonomy): domain Eukaryota; kingdom Metazoa; phylum Chordata; class Mammalia; order Carnivora; family Phocidae; genus Neomonachus; species Neomonachus schauinslandi. The sequence goes on from NC_058404.1 coordinate 172,254,774, forward strand.
GATAAAGAAACAAGATAATTTCAGGCAGTTAGTGTTTTATGCCAAAAGAAATGAGACAGGATAACATGATCCACGTGCCTAGGGTGGGGGGGGGCCCCCACAACATCAGGATGGTCAGAAAGAGCCTCTCCCAGGATTTGATATGTGAGCTGAACCCTGGGTGACAAGGGCTAAGGGGGGGGTGTGAGGGGGATCCCTGGCAGAGGAAGTGACAAATAGAGTGGGAGGCAGGAATTAGATCGTCTGAAGATGGTTTGAAGAAGGGTAAAGGGAGGGTCCTGGAGTCAGACAGGCCTGGGTTGAAACCCCAACTCGACCACTTGCTAGCAGGTTCCCTGAGTTAAGGTGAGTCTTCCCATCTATAAATTGAGCTGATTAACAGTGTCTTCCTGAGGCTTACTGAGGCGGTAAGAGCAATATGAAACACTCGGCGTCATGCCTAGCACAGAGTTAAGTGCTCAGCAAGGACAGCTACTCCAGTGTTGATGGATGGTGGGAAAAGTTCCTTAGAGAGACCTGGAAAGGAACCCTAAACATTTTTGGCATTTGTCTCTAGCACATACATAAGGAACGTTCTCTACCTGTAAAATAATCATGTCCGGCCGATACTGTTTCCGCAGTCCCATTTCAAACATCAGAAACTTGAGCATGTTAAATGCCTCCTCCTCACCCATGTGAAGCAGCAAGATGCCCGCTACAAAGCTGAGGCCTTGGCAGTACCCCACCTCCTGGTCTAGAAGCGAGTAGGCCTTCAGAATGTTGTAGAGTGACAGCTGCCCCGCCCCAAGCTGGGCCGAGAAGTATGGATGTGTCGGGAAGGTTCGCCCTGCAAAAACAACATGCGGTAGACTTAATTAAAAAAAAAAGAAAGCCTGTTGAACCAGAAATCTGATGGGCTTCAGGGGGAGGAAGGGATCCTTGGGAGCTGGATCATAAATCAGCTCTGGACACAAGGGCAGGTGGTTGTTCTTAGAACAATGTAAGCAATTAAAATCAGCAATTACTGATGCTTTTTTGGTGGTGGTTCAGGTGAAAGACATTGGGACTACCTTCGGTCCTGTAGGTAACTGGATTTCGAGCTCCGGCAAGAAGAAAACTGTCAATGCTCTAAACGTGAGTCTAACTCTCCAGAGGGGCAGACAGCTGCGGCTCTTCTCGGCCGCCCTGTCCCACGGCACCTGCAGGCAGCCCAAGACCCCATGGCGCTATGGACACTCCCCGATCCGCTCTCCCCAGCCCGCACGTATTCGGCCTGCAAATGCTTCACACCACACTCGTATTTCTGTACTTTTAAACCACAGGCGGTGCTTTGAAACAGCCTGAGAAGCAGCAGGTGTTTTCTTTTACACAAAACAGTTACCTTCCAGAAAGAAGTTAAAAAAAATATTAAAAACCCTCAACATCCTGATTATTTTCACAAAAAGCTGGTGTTCAGTTAAGGTTTAAAGACTTTTGTCCAGGAAGCTTTTGGGGCTGATATCTGTCAAATCCCACCTCACCCCCCTCCTTCTGGAACGTGCCTGACGGGGAAGTGTGTTTCCAGGGAGAAAAGTACTTGATTGGGGGGGGTGGGGTGGGCGCAAGCTTGGACCCAGGTGAGAATCAGGGCCTCATCTGGATCAGCAAAGGCAGAAGGTATATCCAGACCACAAGGTAATTGTTCACCTTAATTATTTGGCCTCAGCAAGAGGAGGGCGACACATTTGTGTGTTCTTCCTCAGCCTCACGAGAAAGCATTTCATCAATACAGATTGGTTTGTCTGATTTTGATTTAGGAGGACAGCAACAGTCTAACTACTTTCCTGATTTCTTGTCCTGCATTCATTTCTTGCCTACTCTACCTCTTCCCCCAACTGTCCCCAAACGCACCGTGAACATGTTACCCCCACTGCGAGAAAGCACTCAACAGCCCCCAGTGCTCGAAGAACAAATTCTACACACCCAGCTGGGAGATCTGCGCACCTTCTCATCCACTCTCCCAGCGGCATCCTCTACTCCAGGGCATAGCCTCGGAGCAGGGCAGGGGGTGTGTGCAGAGCAGTCAGTGCCCATGTGAGTAAGAGAGGGGGTACTCACCCCTGTGCACCTTCCTAGTCTACAACAGCATGTGCGACTCAACCGTAAGGAGACATTTTCCGGCAGCCACATTCAAAAGCAACAGGTAAAATTAATTTTAAGACCGTTTAACCCAACATACACAAATGTTATTCTAACATAACCAATACACAAATTATTGAGACAGTCTGCATTCTTCCTTTTCATGCTAAGCCTGTGAAACCCAGTGTCCTCCTCACACTGGTGGCACGTCTCAGTTTGGAGCAGCCGTATTTCCAGTGCTCGGTAAGCACCGTACTGACCACACAGGCGAAGCTCTTTCCCCGGATTCTCCAAGTGACGAGGGCAAAGGCGTACAGCAGGCTCTTCACGCCATCACCCCCGCCTGCTGCGCAGCCGACGGCGCCCTTCCCACCTCTGCCTATTTTGCACATCACCCCGCCCCAGCCCGGCACACACCCGGCCCTCCGGCGGCCTCTGTGTCTCAGACAGGTCCAGGTGGCAGAACACACAGGCCTCACGAGGTGTGCAGCGACGCCAGGAAGGATCTGGTCCCCTTTCATTGTGTCCCTGTGAGCACTTCTGCTTACCGGACACCCTCTCGTATCAGATACCACGCCTACAGAACCAAGATCTGGCACTCATTGGCCCTGCCTGTGGAGTGGGCATTTTTAATCTTATTTTTACTTTTATTATTACAGTTGACATACAATGCCATGTCAGCTTCAGGGGTACAACACATTGATTCGACAGTTCTACACATTACTCAGTACACACCACGTGACCTTATTACAATACTATCGACCACATTCTCTATGCTCTCCTTTTCATGTCTGACTTATTTCGTAACTGGACATTATAGCCCTCTCTTCATTCCCTCCACCTATTTTGCCTGCCCTCCCCCCACCGCCCCAGCAACCACTAGTTTCTCTGTTTATGAGTCTGTTTATATATAAGTGAAAGCACCTGGTATTTGTCTTTGTTTTCTTTCACTTAAGCATAATACCCTCTAGATCCATCCATGTTGCAAATGGCAAGATTTCATTTTTTTTAATGGCCGAATAATATTGCACTGTATATATACCACATCTTTATCCATTCATCTATCGATGGGACACATTTCTAATTTACTCCTTGCAAGGCTCCTAAGAGGACGAGCCCAGCAGGCTGGGGAGTGACTGGTGCCACTTAGACCACTCAATAATGGTCAGATTTGGGGCAGGGCATTCACAGGCATCATGTCCTATGTAATCACAATGGCTCTATGCTTAGAAGGGTCTCGTGCTGGGTTTAATGCTCCGCTGTCACAGTCCTGAAATTCTTAATTTTTGAACAAGGGATTCTGCATGTTCATTTTGCAACAGGCCCTGACAATTATATAGTACCCTGTTTGAGGCAGGCAGCCCCTGGCAGCTTCCCGGGGTTGCTACAGCCACGTCACCTACAGCTTTGCTACCAAGCAATCAGGAGAAAACAAACCTTAGGCCAAATTCCATCAAACATATGACCTTTATTAGCATGCTGATGTGAAAAAAGAACCGCGTAAGAACTTCTCATGCTCTGTCCTCAGGCCTCTAACAAGCACCCCCTGGGAAAGGGTCAGCTGGAGGAGGGTACTGTGGCGGTCTGACGGCAGAGCCAGGCCACCGACAGTCCCACACCGATGTCCCATGGAGCACCATGACCCGGCCCCAATGGGCCACTGGTGGCAAGGCCCAGACACTTTCTGATCAACTACAGATCTTGAAGGTTATCCAATTTCACCAATTAAAAGGTACATACAGCATCATCTCTTATGCTAAGCACACACCCTCAGATGTACATTTCAGTGGCATCTGAAGTACATCAGCAACCCTCTGCACTGTGGGTCCCTGACTTAGGGAACTTCGAAAAGCCAACCAAGCACTCTAGGTGGGGACAGGACTTTTCTTACGAGACCATCCCTCACACTGGTAATACTCCATAAAGCATTTTAGGCAGGTCACCACGCAAACAAGAACATCACCCTCATTTTAGTCATGAGAAAAATGTGGAAGGTGAAAGAAAGCATCAGCCCTTCCGTCAAATCACCTGACTAGGAGGTGGCAAACCCAGGACGTGAACGCTGGTCCCGAGCTCCAGAGACTGAGTTCTCATACTGCAGATGTCAAAGTGAAAGGCATGGGAATTGGGAAAACACAGCTACGACCGCTCACAGTGTCCCTGGCTCATAGCACGAGCTGTCAGGAGAGCCAGGGGCCCGCATTCCCTTTCTCACGGGGAGTTCACGTCCTCCCCCTCCTCAGCCAAGCCCTCCCCTGGGGAGTCCCGGCTGCTGCATCGCGGTTAGTGTTTCCACACACTCCCTGGGACCGGGCACTGCCTCCTCACTGGTCCTAGCCTTGTGACCTCGGGCACTTGGCTAATTCCCACACCTCCACTTCTCACCTGCACCTGCTGGGGGCCGCTGTGAGGGTTAAATGCAGGACGGTGTGCGTGTCTGGGGTGACGCCACACAGAGCTGGCCCCGATTGAGTACTGGCCACTGGGGTGGGGTGCCTGCTTTCTGAGAAACAGCGTTATTCATGTAGAAGATCTTTTCAAGCAGCGGCACACAGCAACGCACCTGCTCCTTGCCCCGATGACTGTGCAGGCGAGATGCGGGCTTCTCAAAGTACTCACATGAGCACGGTAACAGCAACACCCGCCCTGTACTCAGAGCTCCCTGTGCGACAGGAACTGTGCCATGGAACCGAAAGACCAACCCTTTCTCGGCCCTTAAGAAACTCACAGTCTGGTAGAACGAAAGAGAGAAATCCAGAAAAATTCAAACATTTACTGACCGCAGGACTCGCAAAGGGTGCTGGGCACAAGAGGGACGTGGCCCTGTTTGCATGGGGTTTCACGAGAATGAGGGGGACCACTTCAGATGACTGATGGTTCTAGTGGTTCTCTTCCATCAGGTGGTGGTAACACACACACAGAGGAGAGGTACAGAACTATAGTTTACGGAGATGAGCCCAAAAACCGAGAGGCCTGGCCGACACAGGACAGGAGTCCAGGAAGGCTGTCTGGAGGAAGTGACTCTTCAACTGAACCAAGCAGTGGAAAGAGGCATGAACATGGGGCGGGGGGTGGTTAGCACACAGGCAGCAGGAAGCCTGCAGGCCGGACGCCAGACTGCTAATGGGCACAGCCCACAGGTCTGGAGCTGGCCATCAGGAGGGGATGGGAGAGTTAAAAGCAGGGCCTGTAAGCGAACGGCTTGGGTACCAGGCTTAGCCTGTGGGCCACGTGAAGGCCATGGAGTCAGCACAGGCCACCGAGGGGTCTGAAACATGTGCTTCCTTACTAAAGAAATCTCCAAGACCCAGCCTGCAAGACAGCCCAGGGCAGGCGGAGACCAGAGGAGGTCAGCTGGGCCACGAGCCAGGGAGCGGTCACAGGCCCTAAACTTGGAGAGCAGTGGTGGGCAGCAAACAGGGCTGGACTCCAGACTTACTCTCAGAGCAGAGACTTAGACTGAGAGAAGGGCATGCAGACGGTGGGGTGTCTAGCATGGGAAACCAGATGAGTCATCAAAATGAACTGATCAGGAAGAGCAGACTGGGGTAGAGGGTAGAGCGCTGGCAAATCCCTATCTGGACCTATAAAGCTCGGGGAATTTCATAAATGTGACCAACTCAGTAAAGTTCTGCAATCTCTCAACCAAAGCCCTTGAAGGAAAAGCATGTCACGATTCAGAATCTGTGAATTTTAGAAAGGTGACACAGTGCACTGGTTGGATATTACCTAACCCCTAGCAGGGCTGAGGATCAAACACACTTACACGTCTGCAGAGACACACAGGAAAAGCCACACTGAGGACAACAGCCAAGTCTGCTAAGGCCTCCTGGCAGTTCAAATCAAATTTTGCCTCCAAAGAGTTCAGGACTCACTACGTTCTGCCAAAAATGAGTTACAGGAAAACTTTTGGTTTTCGTCTTTTGGGTTTTGAAATTGCAGACACAGGATTATGGACCTGTACTAATTTCTATTACAACTCACAGATTAGGTGAGAGGATAAATCACAGAATATTTTTAAGGGCAAGTACCTTTTCTGCTTCTGAATGCATAGCTGGAATCAGGCTTAACAAGTGCTATTCAACCTTGTTCCTGGAGGACTGACTTTATGAAAGCGAAACCAGGGTAACTACCTAGACAGAAGGGACTCCCATGGTAAGTAGGAAGCTCGGGGGCATATGTGAGGAACAATGAGGTTTTATTTGAAGGCCTCGGACACTTGATACGAAGGAAAGGAAAGACACCAGGGGGATGGGTGGGGCGGACTTCTTGGACCAGGATGGAAGCAGTTCTCTCATTTCACCCATAGCCACCTGAGCAGGAGCCATTATGCTCCCCATTTTAGTAGCGGAGAAAAAACCCACAAGGTTTTTAGAATTTAGGCACAACGTGGCATATGAGCTCTGACAAATGGAGAGAGAATCTTCCTACGTGGATGTGTCCACGAGGCAGCATGACCGAGTCAGGGGAGTGACCCACGATCCCAACTGTGGCATGGAGGACCACCTAGCCTCTCTGAACCTCAGTCTCCTCTTCCTGACAAAGGGCAGAATGCATACTTTGTGGCAATGCCTGGCACAAGTGGGTGCATTACACCCCACAGAAAACATACACAAACCCAGCTTCCAACTAAGACAGGGGAACAAAACAAAACAAAAAAAGCACACATACGAGAGTTCTGTGGCATAAACGCACAACAGTTTCTATTTTAAGGTCGAGGTACAACTACCACCTTACTGACCCTAATATTCCTCCTAAGCCTGAAATCTCACGTTCTAACAGACTTCCAGAGGCAAAGGAAAGTTTTCACCCAGCAACTGATTCCTGTGAAATTTGGAATTCATAAACACGGGGAACGAAAGCGGATATGAATTCCAAATAAGAACAATAAATAATAACAATACTAAAATATCATCACCAATCTAGATTCACCAAAACACCTGTGAACCTCAATCTTCCAGATCTTCAGTTACTACCCAAACCAGTCCAGTCTTTCACATTGCAGTGTCAGAAGCTGTCACTGATTTTCTTTATGCAAGAAGCCTGTCCACACAAACCTGACCAAGCTGAAACAAATGTCCCGTGTGTTTCATGAGATTCCCAATGCAACTTCCTGTTCCACAGAGTCACAAAGCCTGGGACTCGGCACAGCAAGACAGGCCCCTATACCACTCCCAGGCTGGGGAACAGTCACAAGTCCCTGGTCTCCAGCTCTTGGCTAGAGGAGAAGAATGACTGCCCATCTGCCTTCGTAATGCAGTCCACGTATTACACCAGATTCTACCTGGGGGGACACTGTTTTCCTACATTGCATTTTTCTAGGTCCATGGTTCTGAATGTATGGCTGGTCTTTCAGGAGTCCATGAGGTCCCCCTCTGTTCTCCACCTGTGTATCTATCTATCTATGCAAGGTTAGATTTTTCTTCATATATTTCAAGCAACATAAATGCAACAGATTGAATGTAGAAGCAAAAATGAGAAGCCAGTTAATTCTATTAAGCCGGACATTAAAATGTAAAACAATGCCTCCCCCTAAATTTCTTTTATTTTGGAAAACGCATACTTCATAATGATATGTTTATGTGTTTATTATAGTTCTTTTAAAATACCACCACAGCTCAACCACACTCCTGACTACACGCCCAGTAAATGGAGGCGGCAGGCCTCGCAAGCAGAAAAAGGACCAGGCAAGATTAACAATGTTCCTGGACAATCATTTGCATCTGCATTCACATAATCCAGTATCGGGTACTGCAACCCTCCAACCCCACGTGGAAGGTACTAAGTTAGCACTGTGAAGAAAAAAAGAAAAAACTCCCTTTATAAAGACCACATCTCTGCATGTGAATCCCCAGCAGGAGACTGGAGTCTTGGGCAGTGCGCACATAAGAACACGTGTAGCCCCTTGTACCTCACTGCTCACTCAAAGCACATTAGCTACGAGCAAGACGCTGTTTACTGTTTTTGTTCGAAGCCTGTGAAAAGATTCTTGAGTGAGAGTCTGACTCAATGACACAGACTAGAGAAAGCAGCACCCCGCCTGCCCACCTGGGGGCAGCAGCCTGGCACTGCGAGACGCTGGCTTAGGAAAAGTCCCTCGCTTCTGCCAACCTAGAAGGAAAGCGAATAAAAATTATGAAACCCTCCCTACAAATGCAGCCGGGTAGGGTACGGGACCTGCCTTCTTTAAACTCCATTTTATCATTCGCTACCAAGTAGAGAAATGCAGGCCCTTTAGATTTCTCTCTAGGGCAGAGTCTCCCTCACCCACAGAAGGAGACTGCAAAGTGGTGAGAGTCAAACCTGAACACAAAGAAACTCCTGGTTTGTATTAAAAAGACCTGTAATGATTTTATGTCTCGTGTGTCTAAGTGGAGCCACGTGCTAGAAAGACCTAGAAGGAGACCCACGGTTCAGACATATTTCTAAACGACCTACAACTTAACTTCACGTACTGCTCAACAGTCTACGTGTTCACCCTTCTAAGGGATGTTTCCTGGGGATGAATCTTTCCTTCTCTGTCACTTTGCGGGTGAGGATGAGCTTCCTTCCAGCAGTTCTCAAACACGAACCACACCCAGAATGACCCGAGCGCCGTGGCTGTGCACACCCCCGGACCCCATCCAGAAACTCTCCTTCGGCAGCACATCGGGGAGGGAGGCCTTAGGAATGTGTTTTTCACAAGGTCTTCAAGGGGTCCTGCAAGTGATCCCTGCCTGGCCCCGGGTGAAACACCATTCCAGCCTACTCTGTCCACGTCTTCCTGACTTAATCTCGGGGAGACCCTAGTCCCCACAGCTTTGTTCATCACTTGGCTACAGCTGCTCCAGGAGGCCAGAGGTCTCTCGGACACACACGGGGCCACCTGCAAGGCTATTCAGTCTGCAGCAGTCCCCACAGCTGCCAAACAAGGTTCTGTCTCTTGCCTCTTTCACCAAGAGCCTGGAGATTTCTGCATCTCCAGGGTCAGTGGTGACAAAGCAGCCCTCTGCCGTGACCCTTGGCCTCCCCATTGGCAGAAGAGGAGGAACCCTAACAATCGAAGGATCTCCAAGTCTCCTTCCCTGACGAGACCTGTGATCTGAAGGTCTTCTTAAATTGCTGCATTTCGCTCTCAGCAGAATTTGAGAAGGACTGGAGAAAAACTCTGCTTTGTATAACTCCTCACAATTTTCATGAAATAGTGGGTTATCAGTGGTTCCACGTCCGTCTTCCCCACTAGAAGGCGCATTTCTGAGAGGGCAAGGAACGTACCAGGTGCTCCGAACTATCTGTGCATTCACTGAAGGAGATGGGGCGGAGCCAGGGGTGGGGCACAGAGAGAGTTCTTCTATAGGCAGCTTATTTTTAGGAAACATCTGGCTGAGTCCAGTGAGCCCTGGAACCAGCTCCTCCCGTGTCTGGGCGCATCTCTGCTAAATTCCACAATCAGTGACCCCAAGTTGGTAGCTTACAATTAGTCAAGGTGAGTCTGCAAATTCTATTTGAGGACTTCTTCTGAGGGGTATGGGGAGCTGGCTATTTGCCAGCACACCATGGACCGGAGTGAGGGATACAGGGAGGGTTCAGACCCCCACAAGAGGAGATGAGGTCATCCCACTTTATCATATGCACACACAGTTCCGTCACTCTGAGGTTAAAGAGTGATCGACATGCCATTTAGATGAGCAATACGTTATCATGATGTGCTCTTGATAATACCAGAGACAATGACAGACCCTCTGGAATTATGCACGTAGCTATTGGTGCAGGAATTTATTACACTCGGGTTGTGACTGTTCAACTCACCTCCATAAAGGCACGTCCCCAATTGGACAGACAGGTGTTCTAGAACAAGATCGCTGCATGGCAAATTCTAGGTACTTTTCTGGTTTTTGCTATTAACGCTTTTTAGTTTCTCATGTAGGACTTGACCCCAAAGATGACACAGAAGGTGGTGCTCGCTCTCAGCACCCATCTGCTGCTCATGAACAACCCATCTACTTCCCAAAGCACACAGGACTCAGCTTTTGTGGCGCAGCCAAGCGAGGCAAACTACCAGAAAGGGAGGGAGAAGGGAAAACCCTGTCGGCCCTGCTCCAGTCAGTCTTCTTAAACACTCTCAGACCATCCTTCATTCTGGAGGCTCTTCTCCTCCTCATCTTTTATGGACTCTAAAACAGCAAGGAGAAAATTCTTCTTTATAACACTTGGATTATAGCTCCTTTTCTTTAAGATAGCAGGTAGGTTTTAGACCTTTGGTTAAAATATGTTAAGTGGAAGCAAAAATCAATACGATTGCCCCCATGCTGGCCTGTGGAGCCAGCCGCGTCCCTGGACACCTGCTTTGCCTCTCACGGCAGCGTGGGCATGGCTCGCCCCGGTTAGGCGTCACTGTTGCTGTTGGTGGGTCTCTAGAAGTCCATCGAAAAATACTACCTCTGGTCACCGAAGACTCACCAGACCTCTGCGGAGTATATCAACTCCGATACCACTTTACTGACCTATGAAACACAGACTAATAATGCAAGTAATCGATGTGAGCGAGGGTTAGGAGCCGTTCCTATTTCCGCTCTTGGATTTCACGGTGTTCCCATGTTTCTGGACCTGTTCACATTTTGTTCCGGCCAAATCCCTCCTATCAGGGAAGAGGCTGGAGAGCCTCAGGGGTGGACATACTGAGGGCAGGAAGGTATCTGGGCTGGGATGTCAGGGAGAGGAGCCCCTGAAGTGGTAGAGGATAGAGGAAGGGAGCCTGAAGGGGGTCTCCGGCTGCTACTTTTAGTCAATGGCAGCTTTTAGTGTGGAAGTGGGGGGCACAGACAGGGGGCAGGATGCCTGGTGTCCACGCTGTCCACTCAGAAGAGAAAGGGTGCAATTACCTGTGGGCTGCACAAATGACTACAGCTGGAACCAGACTTAAAGGGTGGGGCAGGTTCCTGAACTGAGAAGGATTTGCTAAGTACCCTCTGCTCAGCCCTGAGAGAAGCTATTTTCTCTTGGCTGGGTGTGGTCAACTCTGAACGTGCGTTGCTACGTAACCAGAGGTGGGGAAAGCTGCATTGGTATGGAGTAGGCAGCTCCAAGAAAGCGAAAAGCTGTACAGTGTCCTGGAAGGGACAGGATACAGAAACTAAGATGACCCAGGTTCCAGAACTTTCTGCCACTGAGTAGCTTGTAACTTGGGCAAAGTACACACGCCTCTCTGGGCTTCATTTATCACCTCTACAGTGGAAATAACATGTGCCCAATTTCATGGAGGATAAAGTTGAAATCGGACAAAGCTTAAGAATAAGTTTTATAAGCTATAAAGCACTGCCTGACTACAGAGTCTGCTACTCGTACTCTTTGGAGGAAAACATCTTATGAAAAACTGATTACACTAACAGCTAATTTCAGAAAGGAAAGCAAGAGGCAGGAAAACAGAAACTCATGAAGACCCAAAATACAACCAACCAACAGGCATTCTGTTCTTCCGGCCCAGACATAGATGCCACTTCCTAAGAAAAACTGAAATGCTGACTTGTTTTTGCTCAGCACGACGCACCTTTATTGGGTCTCGAGTTAGCTGCCATGCAGACCAAACAACCCACTGGGCAAATGCCACCCCCTGGTGAGAGGTGAGCAGGAAGTGCTGGTGAAGTTCGCAGGGACGGCGAAGTGAGGCCTCCCCGCACCCGACTAAGCGGAGCTCCCAGGCCGCGCACCCTGGGCCCTGCTGCTCGGTGGTTTCCCCAGCTCCAGTCAGGACAGAAGTCAGGCTCCAGTAGGGGCCCTGGATAAAACCTGCAGAGATGCACGGAGGCTACTTGGAAAACGTACTGTTGTTGGAAACAGCTTCTTTTGGGCCTTGGGCGGGTATTCGGAGGGCATCTGAAGTGCAGGCCAGACCAGGACTGGGGAAGAAGTGAGCTGGAGGTGGCCAGTGCTGTCAGGGAGGGGTAGCTGCAGCTGGTCTGGGGGGGGGGGGGGGCAGAGGGGGGAGGGGGGGGGGTGCAGAGGGGTGAGAGTGGGAGGAAGGCAGGGACCAGAAGACAGGAGTGCCGTCTGGCTCTGCCCATGAACGAGAAAAGGCAGAGTCTTGGTTCACACGGACCCAGTGCCAACAGGGGGACAGTCTGCAGTGGGCTCCCGGCGGGGGAGGCATTCCCACCCTGGGCCCTGGCACTGACGTGGCCTTTTCTCCCCACCTCTGCAGAAAAGTGAGTATGTCTGAGCACCGGGAGGCAGAGGGACGACGCTACCCAGGGAAGAAGAGGAATACTGAGGGAAAACTAAGCGAACATCCAGATGGAGGAGGGGAAAATGTGCTCCCTCCTCCTCCTCCTCCTCCTCATCCCAGGAAGGAGTGGGGGGCAGGTGGAGAAACTGGCTGCACCTCCCACCCCCTTCCACGGACTCCTACTCTCAATTTATTTTTCACTTCATTTCACGTGATAAGAACATAATGTCATTTCTCTGTTAGTCATCCCATTAGCAAACACAGCAAACGCAGCTGCCAGTTCACAAAACTGCTTTTCTGGGGGTCAGTGGGCCACATGGGCTCCAGCCCCGTGCCTCACACTTGTCCCCCAGCCAGCCGTCTCCATGGGAACACCCAGGGCTTCCAGGCTCAAGGGGCCTTGGGAAGGAGGGGCCTGCCTTCCAGAGGGGCTAGGTCCTGCCCTTTAACCGTGTGTCCCTGCTCAACAGGGCCAATCCCCCAAGGCTGTCATGGGGGTCTGGTGAGAGTGGGGCGCTAGCACGGTGCCCCCTGTTCAACAGCTCCGATTCCTCCAGCATCTACTATGTGACAGGCTCTGTCCTCAGAGCTGGGGGTACACTGGGAAATCTGCCCCAGGCCAGCCAGCAGAGAAGGGCCATTAAAAGGCGCTGCTGGGTAACTGAGGACAGTGGCTGGGGAGGGGGGTTAAAGAGCACACAGGCTCTGCAGTCCCGCTGCTCAGCGGCACACCGGCTGTGTTATTCTAAGCAAGTTACTTAACCTCTCTGCAGTTCAATTTTCTCAACTCTCAGCAGGGACAGAACCACACCTACCTGATCGTGTTGTGAAGACTAAAGAAGGGAGTTTAAGTAACTTCACACAACATTCAGCCCCAGGTTAAGTTACGTATTAGGCTTTAACAGATAATGATAATCGGAACAATAAGGAACGTGGGAAGCATCATGGCAGGACAGCACAGGGTGGGACAGAAAGGCTTAACAGAAACACCTACTCCAGTCTGAAGGTGGGAGAAGAGGCTAGGGGGTCAGGGGCAGTTTCTTGGAGAGGACATCTGAGCTTGGACCTAGAGAAGAACTTCTATGAAATTAACCCTTTATTTAATCTGCTACGTGGCTAGACAGGTAAGACTCCATGCTGACTCATCTAGCCCACACCTCGAACTCCTGGGCAATAGCCTCCCTCCCTCCTGGCTGCTACACTGCAGGAACCTCAGAGAACCAGGCCACTGTGAGCACAGAAAGCAACTCTGGGGAGCCCTTGGTGGCGGCAGCCGGGATGGAGGTTCCAGAAGCAGGACCGCAGGCCCGAGCTCCTGCCACGTGGGGCGGGCAGGGTTCCTGGGAGCACCCCACCTCCACCCCACTCACAGCCACTGACAAGTCAAGAGGCTCCTTCATACACCCTAGTGATATGCTAATTCCACGAGTCCTTCACTGGGGCAACTGCAGTTATAGCCAAAACATTGGTTCCATCTTAGTGTTTTCAACACTGTTCAAGAGACAAGTTTGCCACCCTGTTCCCAAAATAAAATGGCCCAAAACCCACCCACAACTGCTTTCTACAATTTTTCTAATAAGTCCTGTTTGTAATTAGTAAAGACTAGGGAGTGGCTCCTGTAATTAGGCCAAGCATCGGTTCTGACACTTATGTTTTCCGGAATGTTCCTTCGGTGGACTATAAAACCTCCTATCGATATTGGAATTACTGAACTGAACTACGATCACAACCAGAGCCTTCAAGCAGAGCGGAGTTAACAAGCTGCCCAGACAAAAGAGAGATTTTTATATACTTGAAGGCATCTGTGATTACTCCAGGGCTTTTCCAATTCAAAGACTCAGTGGTAAATTTTGATTGCTAAACCTAAAGGCAGATCACTAAATAACTCATACAGTCTCTTCACATTTTTCAAGTGAGTGAAGCTTCCATTTTCATGTCACATTGACTGCAGACTTACCAAGGTCGATAAGAATCGCATGCTGCTGGGAGGTGAGCCGTTTTAAGAGTTCTTTGTACGGCATGTCCTTTGGTCGCTGTTTGCTGGGAAACTGGTGTTGAAGGCGGTATTGCTCTGCTAGGAACTTCCAGATTTCCCCCCGGAGATGACGTGGCACACCTTGGGGGCGGGGGAGGGGAATGCGGGCAGAAAACAGATTTTATGCTCAGAGTATGACCTAATAATGAAGAGGAGTTCGGTTTCATTCCACTGACCCAACCTCTTGTTCCATATGGATTAACAGCATCAAAATGGAAAGGAAACAAACAAAATTCTATTCTATCTGCTCCCCTTCCTGCCTCCCTCCACAGCCCCATCCTTCCCCCACCTCCCCGGCCCCTCACTCTCCCTTCAGCTCTCAAATACATACTTTGTTCGGACTGGGCTAGACCCAGCAAGGGATGAACTGGTGAATGACACGAGCCCCTGTCTAGGGCCAATTCGTAACGTTCTAGGCACATAAAATTACAATGCACAACGTCGTCTCCTACAAGGGACGTGAGCCGAGTGAGGGGGTTCAGATGAAGGAGAGCAAGAGGTCGTGCAATCCTTCACTTGTGTCAAGATGTCAGAGTGTGGGAGGAAGAGAGAAGACGAGTCAGAGGAAGGAACTAGAAGCCTGGTGCGCACTGCGCACGTGTGGAGGAGGCAGGTGGCAGTCAGGCTGGAAGGGTTTTATTAAGAGGCGACATGAAGGATAAACAACCTGCACTTTATTTAGCAGCCGTGGGAAGCTACGGAATGTTATTGAGCTGGGGCGGGAGCAGCCTAATCGGGGAATGCTGCTTAGACACCGCGTGCCAGGTGGGTGGAGAAAGGGAGGAAAAGCTGGCCACCGTCCACATAAATGTGCCTCGGGGAGCATTCAACCGGTACCTGAAAACAAGAAAAGCTATCCGAGAGCCTCTCCTCCATGTTTTAAACACAAGTGATTTGAATACTCAAAGTGATTAAAAATGTCACCTGAAACTATGAAAAGTTCTCTTAAAGCTGATGATGCTATTTAAGGCAAACTTTAGTAGCAAGAGTGACGGTTTTGATTCAATTTTTGGTTCACCATTCTGCTGTTGTTACAAGGCCCAGATGTGGAAATGGGGGAGAAGGGAGCCTGCAGAATAAGACACCAAATCTTTCTCATCTCTCACAGGAGCTCTCGAGAGAAAAGGAAGCTGCGGTTTAGGGACAAACTGTGACTGCTCTGTACACTTCCCGGCTACTCAGAGCGCCTGCCCAGGGAGACCGTGTTCCTGGCTTTCCACTGGCCACGTCTGAGGGAAGTTTCAGCAGCAGGTGACATTTACCATGAGGTCACCAGGCGCTGCCACCATTCTAAGCACTCTGTCATTGCCGAGGGAAACAAGATGATGATCCTCATGGTAAAGATGAGGAAACTGAGGCCAACAAGCACAGATCCCTCACCCGAGATCACCCAGCAGCTGGTTTGGAGCAGAGCAGAGAAAGAGCCTGGTGTTTCCCTCTTCACGTCTTCCCTGTCACAACAGTCAGACAAGCTGCTCCTCAGAAGAGTACTGGAAAAATGTATGTTGTGTTCCTGCCTGGCAGTCAGTAATAAAATCATCATCTGTGGCTCTGAACCAGAGAACACTCAAGGTCATTTATTACCAGATCCACAAAGAACTATTTAGAGCAATCACTCAGCCATCTCTTAGAAATACTCTAGGTGGGGCGGCTGGGTGGCTCAGCCAGCTAGGCATCTGACTCTTGATTTCAGCTCAGGTCTTGATCTTGCGGTCATTGAGTTCAAGCCTACACTGGGCTCCATGCCCAGCATGGAAAAAAAATATTATACTTGGGGGAAAAAAAAAAAAAACAACTTATGAAATAAATAAATAAATACTCTAGGTATGGTAAGTAATTTGATTTTTCCCTTACACATACCAGTTGCAAAAGAATAAAAAAGGTGAGCCTGTGGGAGATACCCAGGGCCACACTTAACTGTGACCAAACCCACACCTTCTCTAAATGCCGGTCTCACAGCATTCATCTCATGACCTTGTGTAGTCCCCAAAAAACATATGTCCTCATCCTAACCCCCGGAACCAGTGGACGTGATTTGGAAAAAGAGTTTTTATGGACTACAATGAAGGTCCTGAACTGAGATCATCATCCGGACTATGCAGGCGGGTCCCCTAGCCAAGGACATGGGTCTTGATAAGAGACGCAGGGGAGCAGGCAAGAGGGGCAGGCAGTGTGACCAGGAGGCAGAGACCCCAGTGCCGCAGCCCCAAGTCTAGAAATGCCAGCAGCCTCCACAGTGGCCAAGTGCAGCCCGGCCGACACCTCCACTCCAGACTTCTGGCCTCCAGGAGTTCGAGAGAAAAAAGTTCTGTTGTTTTACCCACTAACATTTGTTATGGTAGCAACAGGAAACTAATACACCCTGACGTCTGCCTTTGTATATTATTCCACTCCTCTCTCTGCTGTCCCTGCTCAGAGAATACCTTATGGTGTGAGTACACATGCACACGCACGCGCAAGCCCTCAACATTTCAAACTATATCAGAAGTAAATGTGGCTTGAAAAACAGTCAACATGTTAAGTGATTTATAGTGGGGCTTTTCACAAAGTATTTTTTTCAGCCTGGGAAATTTTCCCCAAGTATGAGATGACCAATTTCCTCTTGTTACTAAATCATTCCCATTATCTTATCAGACCTTTATTTTTTGGAGGAAAAGAATACTCCTTGTGTCACTGGACAGTACCACATATTCTAGTATAGGAGAGCTTAGGTTTTGTGATTTAAAAACGAAGACTCATGCAAGTTGGAGCCAGTGCCTTTGCTGAGAAGGACCTGGCACCCACTTCCCCAGGCTCAGTTTGCCTTCACTTGTAACCCACTCCTACCCCAGGCCGGCAGGCAGGGTTCAGCGTGGACAGGAGGCCACTCTCCCCCTAAACGTAAATACCTTTTTTTTATTTTTACTGACTTCAAAAGTAATTTGTGCTCACCATTTTTTTTTTTAAAAGCCCTTCTAAAGATGCAAAAGATATAAAGAAAGTGAAAAACCACTCATAACTAGAGTGAACATATAATTCACCACCCAAAGCAGGAAGCTCTTGAAAGCAAAGGGAGGAAGGTATTAATTATTTCACTGGGACAAGCTGCAAACTAGGGCTATGCTCGGTAAACCGGATGTATGGTCATCCTGCCTATTATTCAGATATCTGCAAATGTGTCATACATGGCTTCCTACATATGTGCACACAGAGAAATACAACTGTGAGACCGTGCGCTACTTATCTCAGACATCTTCTGCATCAGTAATTATAAATCTACTGCATCACTTTCAAGGACTATGGCACAGGATGGTCACACGGTTGGGGTTTTTGGGTTCTGTTTTGGTTTCTGACTCTACAATGCCACAATAAGCATTCTTCCTACTGCAGGGCATTTGTGACTGATTAATTTCTAGAACAGGTTTCTAGACGTGGCATTGCTGGATCAAAGGTAAGGAGTGTTTGCATCTGGCCCATATTGCCAGCTGCTCGGGTGGCCTTTTCACAATCTCATTCCTAACAAGTACGTGCCGGTTCATAAAGTTCTACCTTGCTATCTTTAGTGAAATCATTTAAACCCAAACTAAGCTTTCAGTTACTTAAAACTCCACAGAATTATTCTTCTTTCTTCCAAGTTGACACCCTAATCCTGCTGCTCTGATCCAGTTTTAACTTGGAAAGCTTATAAATCCCTTTTTTCCATCACTTAGGGGGTCCTCAGATCATTAGGAGGAAGGGCCTCACCACCCACACAGGACTGTCTTCTCTTTTAAATAAGGCTCCATGGTAACCTGGCCTCTACCTAAAAGGCCAAAGGGGTGGTTCTGATTTAATCTCATTTCTTATTCTGAGCTACAAGATGGACTGTGGGCATTTGTTTGGAGTCATTACATCGTACATGTTGAAACCAGCCAAGTAACTGACAAAGCCCTTTGTGCAGTTAGAAACAGAGTTCCTGTCACGGAAGGTGGTATGGCCATGCCAGTGGGTACAGAGGGGATTCCAGGTTTGGCTCACCTCAGCATACAAACCATACAATCACCTAGCCTAAACTTCACTATACAGCCTCCAGATGCCAGAGTGTTTCCATCAGTTCCCCCTCATAAAATGCATAATGAAAACCAATATATCCAGGTGCCAGGCTTCTAAGAAGCTCAAACACTTGGAAGAGTTGTCACAGACCCATGTGATTTACCTTTTGTAGAAGCAAAGCCACCTAAAGACCATCATGTAGTCAATAGTGAAAAGGGAAAGAACAGACTCATTCCTCTCTCTGCTTTCTCCTTTTTCCAGACAGCAATCTGGGGCCATCTGGGGCAGTGGTAAGCCTCCAGCAACCACTACGGGCACAAAGAATGTGAGAACTGGAAGAGAGTTGTGAGACCCTCAGTACGGTCTATGCCTCTCATTCTAGCAGCCAGGAGGCCTGCGCCCAAAAAGGCAAGGACACCCGCTAAAAGTCACACCGGGAGCCACCGGCCAATTTGGAGCCTGACTCTTCACCACCCACCCCATGTCTGGTCTCTGAGAAGAGCACTGCCGAGGCAGGTTCAACCACAGATAGTACCGTGCGATGGCGAGAACTCTAGCAGACGGGTGTGTGAGCAGCTCTGTGGCCCTAGGCCCATTACAATTGAGCCATGTTTCCTTATCCATAGAAAGGGGAAAGTCATAATTAGCAAAAACCTATTACTAAAACTAGTGCTGTGAAATTCAGATAAAGTTTAAATAATGCCTGTAGTAGGCTTCAGAAAACTGCTTTGCATCACCCACTGTCTTAGAGATGAATTACACTTGTGTAACTTCTTCCATTGAGCTGCTAATAAAGTCAGAAGAAAACTGTAAGCTTCATACATATTTGTAAAGCTTGGTCTAAACTCTTGGTTATTCATGACTGCATTGACCAGAACTCAGTAATCACTAGATTAGACTCCGAAAGTCTCTGATCTTGCCAGCAGATGCTAATATACATTTACTTAAAAGAAATAGTTGTTTTACTTGAACACTAATAATCATCAAAGTTAAGATGTAAAATGGAGCTACTCAAACTAGCTGTGATGAAGAACCAATTTTTGTTTTCTTTTTTTAATTTTTTAATTTTTAAAGATTTTTATTTTATTTGTTTGAGACAGCGAGAATGAGAGACAGAGAGAGCACATGAGAGGGGGGAGGGTCAGAGGGAGAAGCAAACACCCTGCTGAGCAGGGAGCCCGATGTGGGACTCGATCCCAGGACTCCAGGATCATGACCTGAGCCGAAGGCAGTTGCTTAACCAACTGAGCCACCCAGGCGCCCTTTTGTTTTCTTTTAAAGTGTTCTAATCCACTGCTGGTACTTTTTATAAAATACACTACAAGTGAATTTATAAAGGAACAGGAAACAGGAAAAAAAAGACTGATACAACGTAAGTCCACATTTTCTTTTTCTTTTAAGGATTACCCTCATCAAATTGCTGGAAAAGTTTTTAAGTGCTTAGTCTCAAGTTCTATACTTAGGCCAGTCGCATGTGGACTGGCATACAATCCGCAGACCGCACTGAAAAACAGCAAATACTGCCCACCCACCCGGGCCTCCCAGGATAGCAGGCACATGCAGTGTGCTTCCAGGGATCAGCTAATTTACTGCTCAAAGCAATCACTGTCATCACTCACATCTTACACATGGAGAAAGTGGGGCTCAGGGAGGTTAAGCCATTTGCCTAGAATCACAAGGCAAATCAGGAGGGCTGGGATCTAAACCTGGGACTACCTGTCTGAAGTCTGCACAAAATTCTGTTGTCTCCTGAGAGTCCTCAGAGAAGCCGTGCAATTAGTTTTCACTTTACCATTTAACTCAGAGTATGTCATCATTACCTAGGTTGTAGGCAACCAAGCCCTGTTTTCCTATCTTCTTCCTGTTTTCTGTGCTTCTGGGCATTTTAATTAACTAAGAGGAATACTAATGGTGGTAAAATTTACATCAATTAAGATATCTGGAAACAGATTGGGGAAAGACATGGTAACTAGGAGACAAATGGCCACCAAAATTGGACTTTAACATACTTTTTTTATTCCATACTTCTCCCCCCTAATCATCAATGTGAGGTAAGGATGGCTGGATGGATTTCCCATAAAGCTTACCTTGACCAACAGCCGAATGCATTTTCTCCATGTCAAACTTAATTTTTGATCTTCCTGGGGTGCTAAGCATCTTTTCCCAAACTGTGGTTACTTCTTTGAGACAAGGAGTGATTTCTTCATAATCGAGCTTTAGGCGCTTGTTCAGCAAATCATTTTCAGAGGCTAGAAGACATCATTTAAGACCATGTTAGAGAGAATGCTATGGCTGCCTACTCACACAGCACTGCTGAGATGCTGAGCTGTTACAGCCAGCTTACCAGGTCCAAACTAAAGTCACTGTTCCTGCGCCACCCCATTTTCCTTACCTTGGAAAAAACTAAATGCACCTAGGAGGTATCCTTGATTTCTCTTGCCCCTTCATCACCCCCAGTGAGTCCTGTTGGCTCTGCTATTACAGTCCATCCCATACCTGTCCAGTTCCAGCAATCTCCATAGCTACCCTATTAAACCACAGATATCTCAAGGACAGGAGCTGTGTGTTAAAATTCCTGGTGCCTGGCATGCTTAGAGATCAACAAAATTTATTCATCTGAACCAGAAGAGACCCTCCAAGGACAGTTTCTCCTTGGTTAGACCCAAACCTCCTTAGGTAGCTTCTACTTAGTCGTGTTTCTGCTTCCTGCAGCTCAAAAGAAGAAATCTGCCCCTCTCATAGGACGTTCCCCCAAATACATGAAGGTAGTTATTATTTCCCACCAACCTTATTCAGCTTAAACTGCATTAAAAATGTACCTAAATTACCAAAATGGGGTGGGGGAGGGGAGAGGAATCAATAAAGGAAAAGTTTAACTTGACAATTCTCAGGATTCGATCAGACAATTTCACTCCCATCTAAAACCACTATATCCTATTTCGACAGTGGTAATGCTGTCAGCCCCCAAATCCATTCCACCTCACATCTCAGATCCTGACTACAAGTGTATTAGGACAGGAGGTAGGATGCATAGCTAAGTATAAGCCAGTACCTAGGCCTCTGCAGAACTGATCAACTACTGTCTTTTATGATATAATAAGCAAAGACTATGTCCTAAGTACTTTATATTTAGCAACATTTCATCCTAATGACTCTCTGAGGCAGGGTTCTGGGTGAGAAAACCGAGACACAGAGGCTGAGTGGTTCCTCCACGGTCCTGAGCAGGAGGTGGAGGGGCCTGGGGCCCTTGCCCTTCTCCACTGCCCGGCAGAGCTTGCTGTTCTTAATCATACAGTTTTTCTGGGATGAGGCATATATCTATCGGGGGTCTTAAACGTTTGACAGAATCCAGTGGAGCTTTCTGGGCCTAGAGTTTTCCGAGTGAAAGATTTCCAATACGAATGTGATCTCTTTAACAGATACAGGGCCATTCAGATCTTTTTCTTCTCATTTCAGTTTTGGTAAGTTGCACCTTTCACGAAGTTTGTCCATTCCATCTAAGCTGTTACGTTTCTTGGCATAAACTCATTTTTTGTCCTAGAGACACTGATAAGTCAATGCAAACATCTCATGAGTCTGTCCTCCCCCAACCCCCTGAAAATACATGCACTCTCCCCACCCCCACATTATTCAGGAGGAGAGGAGGCTGCTCATAGTCAGCCCAGGCCCACAGAAGTAGGAGGTGCTGGAGGCAGGATGTGAAGACCCCCGGCTTAACCACTACACTTCCGTGTACACTTCAGTGCCTATTATTTTTAAGATGGGAATTACAGCTACCTTACTGAGTTGCTCTGATGAGGATTAAAGGAGATGAAATATACTAAACATCTACAAAATGTCTACTAATCAGCAAGTGCTCACAAATTATCCAAAATATAAAGGCAAATAAGGAAAAGCATAAAACACTGCTTTACTAATTAAGTGCTGATAACATGAAATAAAATATTTTCTTTTTCCATATTAGAAATTGAGCAAAGGCTAACTCTGTTAATCTGGTTAATGCTCCCCTAACGGTAAGACCTGATTCACTGGATGCAAGGATTATGTACTTAACTGACCCAATTACCACCTTCAGGTACAAATGCACCAAAAGATGGTGCTGAAATGGCTGCAGAGCTCCCTAGCTCCCTCGTCCAGCTCTCATTTCATGGACACAGACACTGAAGTTCACAGAAGGTACAGGGCTTGCCCAAAGTTATTCACCAGCTGGTGGGTAGTCAAGCGACTCTGGGCCTGGGACTGCCTCACCTGTGATTCTTCATCTACCACTTTATTTCCTTCTTACTTTGGATAATACGTTTTCTAAGGTCCCACTAAACAACCCTGTGACAAATCAGGTTCAGGACTAGCTTTGCTGGGGACAGAGATTGCAGGTAGCACTGGGCTCTCGGTGCCAATGGACGTTTCTCTGGCAGTGAGCTCTGCTGTGAGCCTTTGGGACTGACTGAAGAGCCCAGCAAGCAACATGAGGAACCCGCTCTGAGGTCAACAGAGCGATACCATCCAGCCAGAAGATTCAGTTGAAAAGGCTTAGTCCGTGTATTTCACTGTTGGCCCAAGCACCATCCTGCTGTGTGAGTATCCTAACACTGCTGCCTAAAATCCGTAGCCTCCAAAATGTCTTATCAGGCAAGGCAGTTGGTGCATACTTGTGACAAACGTCAAGGCTCCCAGCCAAGGCCGTTAGATGTAAGACCAAACTGTTTAAATTATTAAATAAGAGTCTACAAACCCATGATTGTGCTTTCTGGGGCTAGGGCAACCAGGACTACATGAGATCAAAGGTAACTCTGCAAAAGAGTCCTCTAAAATACATATTACCATTTACCATGGATGTATGAGTGAACTTGGACTTTGAACTAATAATCTTCAGGTCCAATTTATGCCCTTTACACAGGGTAGGCTGGAGCTGCCCATCCCCAATCCCACACTATTAGCAACTGCCTTCACAGATAAAATGTTCTTCCAACTGCCGCCATTTCTTAAAAACTTAGTAAGGAAAGGCTAAAAGGCTGGAAGCATCAATGATTAAATGACCTCCAAACCTGTACAGATTTTAGAAAAATTACACTCAATCTTTATTTTTTTATAGCCAACATAGGAAAAAAACCTTTAAAAAAATACCTTCAGTTACGATTCCATTAAAATTCAAAATTCAAATGTGTTGTTATACCACTATGCAGATATAGTGTCTTTATTTTTTTTTTTTTAGATTTTATGTATTTATTTGACAGAGAAAGAGAGCACAAGTAGGCAGAGAGGCAGGCGGGGGGAGAGGGAGAAGCAGAGCCCGACGCGGGGCTCAATCCCAGGACCCCGGGATCATGACCTGAGCCGAAGGCAGACGCTTAACTGACTGAGCCACCCAGGTGCCCCCAGATATAGTGTCTTTAATATGAACTTTAATATGAAGTATGAAATTCTGAATGATATGAGTCAGTTCAACAAGAAATACTATGCTAACCCCAAACCATGGCTGTATTGAACCACACCCTGTCCTGCATTAGGCTGCCTGCATCTTCATTTATAATAGGGGGAAAATGGTCCTGCAGAGGGGCGTGGCGGAGACTGTTGGCTGGGGAGACAGGAAATGCATTTTAGACCCAGCACCACGAGAAGTTAGCTGTTTAACTCTGGGGAAATCAGAATTCAGCTTCCAACTGCCTACAATGGAGTGAAGTGGATTTAGATGATGTGGTTTGGTTCTTTCTCAGATGCAGTGGTTCTGGAATAGTAACAGATACTTAACCCACATATTCAAAAGCCAGGAAATAGACTTAAGCATAGAAGAACCTCCTCATACATGTCCTTCTAATTTCTTTCCCAAACAGCAAGCAATTCAGCTTTAACACCTGATCAATTTCAACCACTCCCATATATAATTTAACTTTCCTTTAAAAAGCAACTAAAAGTGGCACCTGGGTGGCACAGTCAGTTAAAGGTTCGACTCTTGGTATCGGCTCAGTTTGCGATCTCAGGGTCCTGAGACTGAGACCCTCCACACTCAATACAGAGTTTGCTTGAGATTCCTCTCTCCCTGCCCCTCCTGCTTGTGTGCTCTCTCCCTAAAATTAAATAAGTTGGGGCGCCTGGGTCAGTTAAGCATCTGCCTTTGGCTCAGGTCATGATCTCAGGGTCCTGGGATCGAGCCCATGTCAGGCTCCCTGCTCAGTGAGGAGTTTGCTTCTCCCGTTCCCTCTGCCCTTCCCCCCACCCACGCTCATGCTCTCTCTCTCAAATAAATAAAATACAACCTTAAAAAAAAAAATCTTTAGGAAAATAAAAAAAACTAAAAAAAAAAAAACCAATGCAATAGAATGACTGTCTCTCTAGTACACAGTACACTCCCGGTTGGTTCTTGTCAAATCTTGCTTCTGTATTTATTTAAAGATTTATTTATGTGAGAGAGAGAGAGAGAGTGAGCATGGCGGGGGGGGAGGCAGAGGGAGAAGAAGAGAGAGTTCCAAGCAGACTCCACGCCAAGTGTGGAGCCAGAAGTGGGGCTCAATCCCACAACCCTGAGATCAACGACCTGAGCCAAAACCAAGAGTCAGATGCTCAGCTGACTGAGCCACCCAAGTGCCCCTTGTTTCTGTATTTAATGAGAAAGTTCTGTGCCCATCCCACACCAACAAAGCTTACCAAATGTTTTTTTAGGCAATTCATGGTCAGGTTCTTATTGATGATTAAGCTTCTCAGCAATATAGGTACTGTAATGCACTGAAACCATGCTTTCTAAATTATATTAAAGAAGCTTATTATGCTTTCACCACAAAGGTAAATGCATGTTGAACTTTAGAGAGCTAAGAAGAGAAATTAACTCAAACAGCAAGAACGGAAGACCAGCCAGGACTGACCACTGCCAGATGAAATGAGGAAGCAGCAGAATGGTGCTGGCAAGGGCTAGTGAACGCAATGCAACACCTGGCAAGGTGTTCCAGGGAGCCTGACGGAACTCTTCCGCGCTCATTCTTCTCTGTCTGGTCATCATTTACACAGCTTTACAAAAGCTCCGCTTCTGTGGCATACTGATCTTGCCACGTCGATGCAGTCACGATGCCTCCTAACATCCCAAGAAGCCAGCCAGCACCATTCCCATGTTACAGCTACGCCCTGATTTTCCATGGCTGTCATTTCCAGGATGACTGGCCAGGATAAGTATTAGGACTTATGACCTACACGACGAATGTAACTGCCTCTCCGCTTTTCAACAAAAATCCCAACCAATAGACACGAGTATGAGTGCTGTGCTCCAGAGCCGTCATTTAGCTCATGCGCATTTAGCACTTGGTGATGTCATCACAGTCAAATCTCTTTCCAACATCTGCTTTTACTAGTTTTTTAAAGATTTATTTAGACATCTGCTTTTAGAATGGCCTTCAAGAACACAAGAAAACAGCAGGAAAACAGAGCCAGAAGAAAACTTAGCATTCAGTGCTGTAAAATCCCCTTGCGCGGCACCCCTCCCACAGCACCATCCGGGGATGACCGGTCTGCCTCAATACCGGGGACAGGGCGGGGGGTGGGGGTGGGGGTGGAGCCCACAGTATCCGTCAGTGGCCCATTCCAGCCACCAAGCTACTTTCATAACAAAAGGTCTTATTACTTTGTATCTGACTTCTTGTTTTTGATCAAAGATGACACACTTCTTTGGACTATGAACCTTATTCATCAGATTCGGTGTCTTAATAACCTTCACCTCTATACAGATCTTGAGATAAAAGATGAAGATCTGCAGTCAAGAAGTAAGTTCAATGAAAGGTACTCTACTTCTACAACTGCCCTGGGCCATGGCAGCACGACTCAACTGCCTCCCTCTGGAAGATACGTCTGACTTCCTGATCAAAATGCCCATGATTTCCCATCCAGCCAGCGCTCTATACTCCTAGACCCATGTTCTTTCCATCAGACCGCCCACTTAGCTTCTGAGCTACTAGGAAAATAATATTTTTTGGGTCAAGCAACAGTACAGAAACAGGAAATGAACAAACTCTAAACTTGCAAAGTTCATGTCTTATTTTGATACTGATATAACCCCTGGCAAGAACTTGACTGGTCTGAGCCTCAGTTTCCTCTTCAGGCTAATATATGCCTTCCAGAGCTGTCAGCATTAAACGAGTCTGTCTATATAAAACCTTGGTATCAGTTCAGGTAGAACTCTGCTAACACTAAAGCTTAGTCCTCTTCAGATCACCTGCAACCCACCAAAAATGCACATAGAGTGAGGTTATGAACTTAAGTGATTTGTGTAGGATTAGTTTATACCTACCAGCCAAGCACAGACTGTGGCTGAGGGCAAAGTAGGGAGAGGGAGAGAAAACAAAACAAAAAACACTCTTCAGAGGGTTGAAGCTTACATCTGAAGGTTGTCTCTTGGAAGTTCTACATGTTATGCTAAAAATGACCATATAGGAATAATTTAATATAGTTGGTGAGATTGTCATGAACTCTCCAGAAAGTAAAAAGCATTAACTCGACTTCGAAAAAATAAACATATTTCATATATACACATATGTACGTATGCTAGAGGATCTTGTTTTTCTTTTTAAAGACAGCATACTTATGTCTGATGTGATTCACTTCAGAGCCAAGATAAATTATCAGGCCTGTCATTCTAAAAAAATGGCAAACCAACCTTGCAGCTTCTGATTTTCCTTCTCCATTCTGAGAAGCAGTATCTGTTGTAAAATAGCCTTTTGCCATAACTCTCGAAGCTCACGAGATGTCCTTTTCTTTTCCTCTGGGACGGGGCCGAAGGGTCCATCTTCACAAACTGGTTCTAAAGGAGATCGTGGTGGAAGCTCTCCCAGTTCTGAGTAATCTGGGGATGGAAAAGGACATTTCAGAATGGTCTTTTTTTTTTTTTTTAATACAGATTTAAACGTAGTGTCAAATCAGAAAATTTCTGTTCATTCAGATTTTCTGAAATGGTGTCACCGATTTAAAATTCAAGTTTTAATATGCATTGAAGTAAGTTAGGTCTAAGCCACAACCATCAAATTATACATCAAATAGCAAGCAAAAGTTGGAGGAGCTGAGGAAATGTTCAAAGATACCTACTTTTAAAGGTGTAATATTCCTGTTTTCTTCTGAGTTAATGACTGTATTATTGGTAATGGCAAACATTCACAGAGTGCTCACTCTGTACCGATTGTTCTGAGGGCTTTATGGATACTAGTTTATTTAACACTCAACCACCCTAAGATGTAGCTACTATAACTATTCAGTTTTAAAGAAAAGCAAACTGAAGCACATTTGACACATGTCACAGAGCTAGGAAGTGTAGAACCAGGATCGGGGACCCAAGCAGACTGGCTTAACCACCATGTTATAAGGCTAGATATTCTGGAAGAAGATTAATGTGTATTTAATAGCCAATAATAACAGTGACCATTAATGGGTCCTCTACCAAGTGCTGGGCACCATGCCAGGTGTTTTATATAGACAGACTCATTTAATCCTGATGACAACTCCAGAAGACAGGCATTAGCCTGAAGAGAAAACTAAGGCTCAGAGAAGCAAAGGAAGTTGCCCAGGGTCGGACAGTGAATAAGCAGGTGTGGTGGGATCCCAACCAATGTCTGCCTGACTTGGAAGTTCATGCTTTCTGCTCAATATCCCTGTAATTCAAATGTTTCCTATGTCATCAAGTTTAAAATTTCCATTTATTAGTTGAAATCTCTTTACATTTCATGAATTTGTACCTTTCTCAACTGCAGACCCCATGTGGCTGGGACACAGTGCTGTTGTAACTCACAAATACCTTACAAACAAGCAGAAAGAACATCCCACCAGCTGACTCTGAAACTAGCTACAAACAGCAAAAGTTCTCATATGGAATATTACTCAGCCATCAGAAAGGATGAATAACTACTGTCTGCATCAACATGGATGGAACTGGAGGGGATTATGCTAAGTGAAATAAGTCAAGCAGAGAAAGACAATTATCACATGGTTTCACTCCTATGTGGAACATAAGGAATAGAGTGGAGGACCACAGGGGAAGGGAGGGAAAACTGAATGGGAAGAATTCAGAGAGGGGGACAAACCATGAGAGACTCTTGACTCCAGGAAACATACTGAGGGTTACAGAAGGGAGGGGGATGGTGGGATGGGGTAACCAGGTGATGGGTTTTAAGGAGGGCACATGTTGTGATGAGCACTGGGTGTTATACACAACTAATGAATCGCTGAACATTACATCAAAAACTAATGATGTACTTCTATGTTGGCTAATTGAACACAATTAAAAAAAAAAGTTCTTATATGAGTGGGCCCCATCTGAGGCAATGCATTCCTGGGTATTTCTCTCTAAACTGAACCTAAGTAAAATCACGGTCCTAACATTCTGTGAAAAGCCCTTGACAGACAACCCAAATTTCACAACCACCCGGAACACAACATACAATCTCTTCCAGTGTACAGTTCCAACAAAATTCCATGCTACAATTAATTTCCAAAACAGTTTCAGCATTGACTGCTCATTATCTAAAAGTGGGTTTGATTTCCTGCTATGAAATCTATGAAATCAAACACAAGCTACAAACACAAGCTACAAGTTTCATTTTCTAAAGTGACTTGCCCATCTTAATGCCTATTAAAGTTACTGGATTAAAAAAAATTATGATAAGCATTAAGAATGCTTTGTGATGTCTGTAAGCATTTAAATGCTTATCATCACATTTCTATCTATGTCTATTTCATTATGATCCTATGAAGGAATAAATTAAAATTCTTCTTTTGGGGGTAGTTTTTATGCACGTTATAGGAGGATGCTCATGTGTAATGGTCAGTATAAAAGTAGGAATCACAATTGTTGTATGTTAGGATCTCAACCTTAAAATTATTATGAAGAGCAGGACCATTCAGTGACTAAAAGGTCAGGCTCTGGAGCCAGGCTGTCTGGGTTTTAATTAAGACTATGCATTTTTTGATTTTGTGACCTTCAGCAAATTGCTTAACCCCTTAATGCCTCAGTTTTCCAATCTGTCAAGCAGGAATAACAGCACCTCCCTCACAGAAGTGTTACAGGGACTGGGGCACCTGGGTGGCTCAGGAGGTTAAGCGTCAACTCTTAATTTCAGGTCAGGCCATGATCTCAGGGTAGAGAGATCTGTGCTCTGTGTGGAGTCTGCTTGTCCCTCTCCCTTCCCCTGCTTGCATGCGCTCTCCCTCTCGCTCTCTAAAATAAATAAAATCTTTTTTTTTTTTTTTTAAAAGAAGTGTTACAGGGATTGAGTTAATTCATATCTTATAAACTACCTGAAACGGGGTCGAACACACAGTAAGAACACAGTGAGTACTAGCTTCTTATTGGTTGCTATTACATAGTCCTTAACGGCACAGAAAAAAACTGGAAGGAAACACTTAGAAATTTATCCACTCAATTGTAAGCTCTAAGAAGGCCAGACAGGCCACCTTGTCAGTGAGGGTTCACCTAGCACCCGGCACAGTGTCTGCACCTAGCAGGTGCTGGGCAGATCGTGCTGAAGAAGAGAGATAGGTGGGTGCTAGGTTTGCATGTGCTTCCTGCTCTTTTTTGTATTTCCTAAATTTGTGACAATAAACGTAATTTTTAGAACCAACTGAAGAAAAGTAATGCAAATCTGTTCCGATTTATATCAAAGATTGCAAAATGTTCTGCAAAACACTTAGAAGACAAACCGATCCCCCCAAACTTGTGTACTTAGCATTAGTTGGTACTGAATATGATACAGCTGAAGTTTACCCTTTTTTTTCAGAAGGCATTTTAGTTAGTATCCTCATTCAATCTTATTCTGCAGCCTAGAGTCTTCTATCTGAGCTCTTCCCTCTTTTACCATCTTGGCTGTTGAAACTCTGCTGGACACTGCGGTGGTGATTCAAGTTCTGCTTCATCTCATGCTGAAGGATTCACAAGGGTCGGCGGGGAGACGGCCTTGCCGTGGGGCAGCCTAGTCATAAAGTAGTTTAGTGACTTACAAAAGACCGATAGTTAACTGTCTGTCGGTTTGTTCTAAATCTGGCCTGGCTAAATGAATCCAAGTGGGCTGTTTTCTTATCAATGCAAAAAGACGCAAGTTTGGGCCGAGGGTGGCCCTCTTTCATGGATACATGCCTGGGGTACGGAGTGCCTGGGGTACAGTCTTGTGAGACGTGTACTCAACAGCATGGGGCTGAGTGGAGTGGCAGGGCCAGGGAGAGGATAATATGAAGATGTTGGTCAACTGGCAGCTGAGAACCTTATTCTAATAATAAATGTGTGCATTATTTTAACTTGGATCATTCCTAAGCCATTTACATCAGTATTTACTGCGTCCCTTATATACCTGGGACGTGACATGCTAGGTGGTCTAAGAGAGGCTCCTTTGATGTTTCTAACATTCTTTTGTTTCTTTTTTTTTTTTTTTTAAAGATTTTATTTATTTATTTGAGAGAGAGAATGAGAGAGAGAGAGCATGAGAAGGGGGAGGGTCAGAGGGAGAAGCAGACTCCCTGCTGAGCAGGGAGCCCGACGCGGGACTCGATCCTGGGACACCAGGATCATGACCTGAGCCGAAGGCAGTCGCTTAACCAACTGAGCCACCCAGGCGCCCTAACGTTCTTTTGTTTCTAACATTCTTTAGAACAACACTGGGGATCTGGCTTCCTTCCCGGACCGATACTCTTGCTGAGAGGCTGCCACACAGAGACTGATGGGGAGAGCAGGGAGGAACTGGGCTAGGGGTCCCTCCACCCCCAGGCCAGCTTGGCGGTCCCCTTTGTAAACCTCTGTAGACACGTGCACTTTTGGGGTTCCAGTCCCTCGGTGCAAAATGTGAGAAATGATATTCCCCTCTGACTGCCCCAACTGTGGAGCCGACAGGCACTGACAGACATACTTCTACATCTGCAGGACCCCGAAACCAAAGGGCCGCAATAACACACTAGCCTAGGATGAGACTTTACTATCCGGACATGCCCTATAATGAGAAGATGAAGCATGCTTAATTACAACAGAGCCTTTCAGAAACCGTCGGTTTCAATGGGTTCTGAGAACTTCAAAGCCAGCCACAAGTCAGGGGTCCTGTGAGACAATCCTTGCTGGGACATTCTCAACAGGGTCATAAATAGGATCTAGGCTGGTGCATCAATACTTTAGCTGCCAAATGTCCTCCTGAGACTGTGCCGCTACATTCTTCTCTCCCCCTCCTCTGCACACAGGTGTGCGGGGAAGAGCATGACTCCGCACCATCGGTAGGAACACGCCGATGCTGTGACAGGGCAGAGGAAAGGGACACGCGTGCACACGGTCTCCCAGCTGTCCCGTGCTGACTGAAAAGTACGGAATACGGGGCTGCTGGCTGGTACTTTCACGAGACACTGCTATCAGGTTTGAACTGCTATTCTCCTCCTTGTAGAGACCTGACACTGAGTCACACATTAAGTGCCTTGTAAGAGAGGGGCGCTCCGGGAGGAACATGAAGAGATAGGCCCTTCTTCAACATTCTGGGTTTTCTGTTATCCCACAGCAGAGCATTTTTATAACTCCTCCATCTCAAAAATCTTGATCTCCCATGCCAAAAGAGCAATGTTTAAGATGCCTGCTATTCTGAAACCTCTGCTTTAGCAACATGAATAGACTTTGGAAATGAGAATTAAAACTGAACAATAAGCCTCTGGAGAAAAGTTAACAACAGGGATTAACATCTGCAGCATCTGTTGTTACCAACAACTGAAGACAATTTCTTAAAAACCAGAGTAAAATAACCGTGTAGACTTAAGAAAGGAACAGGCAGTCCTCTATGAATGCTGTCAAACTGTTTACAGAGCACGAACAACTTTACCTCTCCTGCGACAGAATGTCATGCCAGGGAAACAGCAGATACACACGGGAACAGTCACCGAACAAAAGGATTCATTTACCGGAAACTGCTCTACAGCCTACCGTGTCTTCTTTGGAAAATAATAACAACAACAACAATAACAAAAGAACCCTGTTATTTTCTACAGTTGCATTATAGAATGGTCCAGCCACAGGGAAACAGAATTTTTTTTTTTAAATAACATTTGGTAAAAAGAAATTTTTTTTTTTTTTTTTAAGATTTTATTTATTTATTTGACAGGGAGAGACAGCCAGAGAGATAACACAAACAGGGTAAGTGGGAGAGAGAGAAGCAGGCTTCCCGCCGAGCAGGGAGCCCGATGTGGGGCTCGATCCCAGCACCCTGGGATCATGACCTGAGCCAAAGGCAGACGCTTAACGACTGAGCCACCCAGGTGCCCCCCAAAAAGAAATATTTTTAAGTTTTTGCCACATGCCTGCTAGAACTCCAAATATGACTAGGACACAATCCCTCAAATTTCAACAGGGTGATTGGGAGAAGTACATGGCTGCTAGGAAGTACAAAGAAAGTGTTCTAGAAATTTAGCAAAGAAAATGAGTCTCTCCTGTCTGTCAGGTCAAGAGCATGAGCCCTGGGGTCACACGTCCGGGGTCAAATCCCAGCTCCACTACTAACCTAGCCACTCAAACGCAAACATGTGTGGTCTGACGCTTTACACCCATTCCCTCATCTGCCTAACAGTGTCTATGCTCTGTGGACTGGTGTGTGTGGTTAAGTAGTAAATGTGCGGAAACACAAGCCTAGCACATAGCAAGCATTCAATAAACCGACAGCTGTCGTTCTTCTTATCACCATCATCAGGACCAGGTTTTTGGAAGTGGTGGTAGCTTTTGGAGGACATGGCAAAGTCACAAAGGTGGAAATTTCTCGTAAATGTGGCTATGAAAACAAGGTGTCCAGGTGACAGTTCCTCATCCAGTGACCCGTTTCAGCCAATGAGCAGATGTAGGTGTGTATGTGAAAACAAGAATGGTTGAGCCCAGATTACAGAAAGTGCCGAATGATTAATTTATGTATTAATGGGTGAGGAAATGGGAATCACAGAAGATTTGAGGTTTTTACAGTTTTTAAGGAAAAGGTATTCCATTTATGTGTTTTTTTTTTTAAAGATTTTATTTATTTATTTGAGAGAGAGAGAATGAGAGAGAACACATGAGAGGGAGGAGGGTCAGAGGGAGAAGCAGACTCCCTGCCGAGCAGGGAGCCCGACACGGGACTCGATCCAGGGACTCCAGGATCATGACCTGAGCCGAAGGCAGTCGCTTAACCAACTGAGCCACCCAGGCGCCCCATTTATGTGTTCTTTAGCGCTGGAAAGAGACCGCGGCTGTCAGGGAATGCAGAGCTTAGTGGATCAAATGGAGGGCTATTATAAAACCACATGAGAAGGCGCTGGGCAGGGCAGGGGCTATGAAGACAGGAGCACGAGCCTAGCTCTGCCTGAGATGGGGTGCAAGGGGAGGAGAGGACACATGCTAGGGGAGGGGAGCTAGGCACACACGTTTTATTAAAAAGCGGCAGCCAAGGTATGCAGAAACAAGAAACAGAAGCAAGGGTCTCACAGGACTCTATCTCTATATCCTTCCAAATTAGCTATTTGGAGGGGAGTCTCCAAGGCTCCATGAAGAAGACTTGGAGTCACAGAAGCCAAAAGCCCCTGTTCAGGGGTTGTGAGGACAGCTCCGAGGAGCAGCAGCGAAGGAGTGAAGGCGGCGTGGTGGTGGGCAGTCCAGGGCAGACAGCCAGGCAGACGGACCAGGACTGAATGCAAGGCGGTCAGGCGGCGCTCCTGGGGGCTCCGGTCAGCCCACCATGCCCCCAGCTGCCCCCTTCCGGGCTGAGCTCTGAGAGCAGAGGCATGCAGCACCCAGAATTTGGTTTCCTGGTGGTGGAGGCTACGAAAGTTAAGGCCTACATAAAGCTTGAAAAGAACCAAGAAAATGCTGCAGATGAATTTTTATATTTAATGCAGGAGATAAAATTATCCTTTGAAATAAATAGCATTTGTTTTTGCATCTGCAAGGGGAATGATACTGTACTTTTCAAGAGGGCTGAAGGTCAGGGCTCTTGTTTCTTGATTAAAGTCAATAAAACTATAAAGAGGAACATATATTCAGTCTGTTGGAATATAAAACACTGAGCTCTGTCATAGTTTGCTCTCTCCTATTAACCCTGTACAGAACACTGGATTTCAAACTGTGGTCCCTGGGATTTTCTAGGACACCTCAGAGTGGAAAAGCACCTCGAGCTGCACAAAAGGCCCCTGGTGAGTGCCAGCAGGCTGTGTATTTGTGAGGAGGTGTCCAAGGACGTCCTGCCAACAGCCACTGTGTGCCGACCGCATTAGACACCCCTTGCTCACGCTCCGTTCCTTCTTCTGGACTGTGGGGGAAACGGTCAGCACTCACAGGAACATAGGGATCCAGGGCTGAAAAGGGCACCAGAAGGTGACTTAGCTCAACCCCCTTCCCTTCCCAGAGGAGGAAACTGAGGCTCAAAGAGGTCCAAACTCACATTTTTTGGACCACTGCCTATGTATGTGCCAGGCCGTGTAGCTTCCCAAGTCCCCACTGATTTCATGCTCACAACCACCCGATAAGCAAGGACTGTTTTTATCCCCCAACGGCACAGCCCGAGGCACCAAACTAGCACTTGGACTCCGGGTGCTCAGCGTGACGGAAACGAACTAGTGCTGACACTCACCCCCAGGAAAATCAGCCCCCTGACTCTCCGTGCCTCAGTTCCCTCATCCACAAATCCCAGACAATAACGGCCTCCATCTCCCCCAGCTCTGTTGCAGAGATTAAATGAAAAATCCTTATGAACACATAAAATCGTACATGGCCAGGGATAAGTACTGAATTCCTATTATCATCAGTATCTATTTTATTCCAAACCTGGCTAGATCCTTGTGCTGCTTAGACTTCTCCACAATCAGACTAGGGCTGGGGAGAAAGAAGAAACCCGGTTTACCAAAGAACACTGGGGAAGACAGACGCTTACTCTTCCCAGGGGCTCTCCCCAACAACAGGAGCCCCTGGTCACTGCCTTAGCGTGTCCAGGACCTGTGGTCATGACAGGCCTGGAAGCACGGGAGAGGGACGGTCACCCTCACAATAGCGGGGATGCCCTTTTAGCCTTTGTCTGGCTGATGCCCTCCTCCTTCAAAGCTCAGCGCCAAGGCCACAGCCTCTGGAGAGACTCCTCTCGCCATCCCCTGCCCCGTCAGAGCCTGCAGCACCCCCTCGATGCTGCCCCAGCACCCTGGCAAACCTCAACCGAGCCTCCAGGATTCTGAGACTGTCATCCCTGGGGCCAAAGACCACTGCCCTGAGCACAATCAAGTCAAGAGGAGCTCGGAGAAGCAGAAGATCAAGCAGCCTGGAGCATCTTGGGGAAAAACGAAGCAGAAGGGAAAGGAGTAAAAGAGGGACAGTCTAGACGGGGGGACAAGGACAAACATGCAGGAGGAGACACAAGCAAGGCCCTTGTGTGGCACTCAGTTCTGGCCCAAGCAACAGGCTCAGCTCTTTTCCACAGTTTTATTCCTAAACTGTGCAAAAACTATTTAAAAACTTTATATGAACGTTATACATCTATATGTGAATACACAGATGCCTGATACGTGTACATAGAACTTTATACAAGAAGCTTTATAAGAAAAATACTACAGAGAACGTATTAATCACCCCGGTGACCCATCATTTAATTTACCCCAAGAACAATGAAATGAAACCCCCCTCGGTCCCCAAGGAGAGAGCAGAGGAAGCCACCGACAGTGGGTGTGAGAAGCGGCAGGAGAAGAGCCCACAGAGGGTGGCCGAAGTGCAGGAGAGACAAGCCTCATCTGAGCCTGGCATGGGGGTGGGGCAGGGACAGTGCTGGACACATGATTAGGCAGGACGACTGCCCGAGAGGGAAGGTCACTCCATGAGAAGCACGGGAATGAAAACATCATGATGAATTTGGGAATTTCGAGGAGCTCTGCATGACCCTGGGAAAGTGTGCATGCTGAGGTGGGGGAGTACCTGCACACAGTAAGAAATGAGTCAGGGTGAACAGTGAAGGGCCTCCCATGCTAGCAAGCAAGCCATCCTGACATGAGCTCTAGCGAAGAAGTGAAAAAATGACAAGCCATCAGGTTCTGTTTCAGAGAAGTTACCCTGTTGTCCACACTTAGCCCTTTGATCTTGTCCATATGGAGATTTCAAAAGGTGTCAGGCCATCCTACGTTCATCATTTACATTGGTAACTCTCCTGACGACAGCTGCTGGTCAAGCCCACCCTGCTTGGACTTCACTATGGGCACGGAGGACAAGGTTTCCCTGACCCCT
Organism: Neomonachus schauinslandi; assembly: GCF_002201575.2. NCBI lineage: Eukaryota > Metazoa > Chordata > Mammalia > Carnivora > Phocidae > Neomonachus > Neomonachus schauinslandi. Next base: position 172,291,317 of record NC_058404.1, read on the forward strand.
TCCTCACAAAAGCACTGGGGGTCACCATCCCCAGAACCCAGGCCGTGAGTTCCGCCCACGGGAGCAGCTCCAGACCAGCAGCATCCGTATCCTCCGCTTGTTTGGCAGAATGTCTGTCTTGGCGCCTTAGACCCACTGGCTCACAGACTCGGGTGGGACCCGGGGACCGGGGTTTTAACATCTGGAATTCTATGCACACTGAAGTTCAGGAATCCCTGGCCTCTGGCAGTCAGCATTTTTCCGGCCACTTACTTTAGGTTGTAGATTTACCTTAATTGGTGGTTTCACATTATCCGACACTAGAAAATGGAGTTATCTTTTAAATAAACTATTTCAAGTTAATTAAGGACTCCATCCGTTACAGATAACCTGATCATTAATAAAAATTTAAAATACAACATATCTTGATTGTCAAACACCAGCCAAATCTCGTTTTAATCTTCGTCAAAGGCAACTGTTTGAAATAAAATTAATACCATTTTCTCAAGAAATGCATTCAGAAAGTCATCCCTCCCTGCTGACCCAGGTCAACTACCCACACTATTAGACTGATAATAAATTTCCTTCCAGAAAACTTCCAGATATGAACATAAATAGGAACACAGACCAATGAGTCACCCAACAGAAACAGAAAAATATACTACTAAAAGCTAAGATCACGATTTCTCAGTTCGTGAAATTTGACCATCTGCAGAAAAGCAGCTCATCTGTTTACAGCACGGCTTCCAGCACTTCCCCCATGTGAACCCCTCCAAGGAGGACAGGCCCTGCCCCACACCCTGCAAGGAAGGTGTGCTCAGTCTCAGGGGGGCTTTCTGCATCTCTTCCGACTAGAAGCCTGGGGAGGAAAGCAACATCCTCACCCTCAAATCCCCCCTGACCACAGCAAAGGGCACTGAGGGTCCAAGTTAAACCTGGTACGAGTAAGGGACTGCATCATGGAATGACAGCTTTCAAACTATACCCCATGAAGCTGACGGCAAAGTCCACGCAGGGTCCAGGGGAGCGGTGGGGGACAGAGCTGCCTGAGCTCGGACGGCTGTAACAACATACCACAGACCAAAGGGCTACAACAACATTTATTTCTCACTGTTCTGGAGGCTGAAAGTTCAAATTCAGAGTGCCAGCATGGTCAGGTTCTTGGGGAAGGCCCTTTTCCTGGCTTGCCTCCTTCTTGTGCTCTCATGTGGCAGAGAGAGAGAGCGCGCGCTCTGGTCTCCTCCTCTTAGTTATAAGGCATTGATCCCATCATGGAGGCTTGACCCACATGCATGGGCTCATCTAAACCTAGCTACCTCCCAAAGGCCCCACCTCCAAACACCAACACATTAAGTACTGGGGCTTCAACATGTGAATTTTCAGGCGGACACACTCAATCCATAGCATGAGCAAATATGGTTCGAAACTACTCCTTCTCTCCGTTTCAGCAGAGCAACTGGATTTCATGGGTTTTAGGGCCTCTAAAAACTTTCCTTTAAAAAGAGTTGTCATGGGCGCCTGGGTGGCTCAGTTGGTTAAGCGACTGCCTTCGGCTCAGGTCATGGTCCTGGAGTCCCGGGATCGAGTCCCGCATCGGGCTCCCTGCTCGGCAGGGAGTCTGCTTCTCCCTCTGACCCTCCTCCCTCTCATGCTCTCTGTCTCTCATTCTCTCTCTCTCAAATAAATAAATAAAATCTTTAAAAAAATAAAAAAAAAATAAGAAGAGTTGTCAGTAGCTAAGAAAAAAGTTTTAAGAGTACAGGTAACAAGGTTTTTTTATGACCAGAAGGAACAGGATGGTGTTCTGAGTCTTGATGGACTGGCAAAATTCAAAACTTTTTTTTGCAGGGGAAAGGAGACCTGGAGGCCAGAAAGAAGGAGCTGCTTGAGCAAAGGTCCACAGTATTCCAGCTCAGAGCCACCCTTCCTTCAATCCACGGTACTTGCTATCGACGTCAGTGTGGCAACTGACTTGTGCTGCCATGGGACATCTTAAACATTTTATCTTGGGGCATCTTTTATCAACCAGGTCCTGGGATAGGGCTTAGAAGTGGACTGTCATCTGGTCTACCTTCCTCAACACCTGCTTCTCAGTGCAGGACAACCTAACTTTCCCCCCCCACTGCAGGAAGCAGATTCCGAATGTACTTCCAACCCCGCCTGTTCAAGAGCGCTATCCAGGCACTTAAACCAGGGCTCCCATGAGAAGCCCAACTTCCAATGAAAATCACTTGAACACCCGTAAGATGATGAAGAAAAAGAGAACAGGGCAACTCTGCAACCTCAAGACATGAGTCAAACACAATCTGTCGATATAAAATCAGAGAAAATACAATGGACCCTTGAACAACACCGGGGCTGGGGCACGACCCCCACGCCACTGAAAATCCACAAAGAACTCTGACTCCCTCAAAACTCAACGACCAACAGCCTACTGTTGACCAGAAGCCTTACTGATAATGTCAATAGTCGATTTAACACATATTTTATGAATTATATACTGTATTCTTACAGCAAAAGTAGGGAAAAGAAAGTGTCAAGAAAATCTTAAGGAAGAAAAAATACATTTATAGTCCTCTACTGTATTTGTTGGGGAAAAAAAAAAAATCCGTGTAGAAGTGGATCTGTACATTTTGACCCCGTATTGGTCAAGGGTCAATGGTACATTCAGGGTGAAAAAACATTCAAGTTTTGTGAAAGAACCAAAAGTCAAGATCTAGTTCTGCCACACAGACATTTATAATATAAACAGGTAGATGTAGTATATTTAATAAATAATATTAATTAAGCTTGGTGTGAAAAGGATCATTTTATCCTGACAACGTTGTAAACCCCAAATCATTAACGTCATCACTGTGAGGCAATGACAACCCCCCCACCCCCTCAGAGGGCAGCTTTCCAATTCAGAACCTTGAACTCCGCTCTAGCTGCACCCAGCCCTTCTCCTCGTTTTCTCCCTGGGTACTGGTTGCTTGTCTCTCCTACCACACCTGCACACTCCTTTATCCAGCATAAATCCACTTTCAACCCAGTTCTTCCAACAGTGCTTTGCACAGAGCTGTGCACTCAGAATATTTATATGTTAAAGAACACAGTAAGGCGCTCTCCTTGCGTCAGGGGTAGGGATTCTATCTTGTACGCAGATTTCAGACTTCCGTTAAAAACTATCGGTGGGTCCTGGTGATGTTAGATAAAGACTGAGTTATGCATAGAAAGAACCACGTGGAGAGCAGAGGAAAAGCTGCTGCAGCCACGGACATCTGAGAGATGGGTCTGAGGGGCAGCCTAGGAACAGGAAGGAGGGGGAGGGGGCAGTGCGTGTGGAGGGAGAGCAAGCTCCACGCAGTCAGGGCCTCGGCCATGGGGGGGCCAATCTTCCGTGACTGGTAAAATGGGAAACAGTGGCACAGATGGTGATTTTCAAGAAGAAGAGCCCCCTTTACCCTTCTGGGTCTTAGGTGCCCTGACCGGGCTTCCCCCCACCCCCCTGGAAAAAAAAGTATGTTCACTCAGTGCAGGGCAACTGGAAACATGGGGGGGGGGGGCCGGAAATATATATATATATATATACGCACACACACATATATATATATGTATATATATAAAGAAAAAGAGAAAGAAGAAAGTTACTATAATCCCACCTTCCAAAGATAAGTTCTTTTAACATTTCCACATATTTCCCTCTGGTCTTTTCTTGGATCTTCACCGCATGTAGAACCGTACTTCCATCTGGAGGGGTCTGAACAGAGTTCTGGGTTTTTGTTCGCACTACACTGTCTCTACCCAGGTCTGTGACCCCCCAACTGGGAGCACCACAACGGGACATGCGCATCGGAAGCACCTGAGGCAGGCCAAGCGGGAGCACGACGCAGTGGGATCGTGACCCTAGCCCTACGGAAAGGGGCAGGTGGCCTGGGCACACTTAGGACTCGCCTCCAGAGGAGTATTTGGAACTACTCAACTACAAATAATCTATAATAGGGGGCTGTGATGTGCCCTTCTCAGGTGCCAGAGAAGAGCTGGGGAGGCCTTCGGTGGGAATTTGTGGGAACAGGGAGCCCTGTCATTATAAGGGGCTCAGGAAAGGGGATGGTGGGGAATATAAGGAAGAAAACCATGACCCCACCCGCCCACCCCCCCCCAAAAAAATCCAAAGCAGGAGGGAGGAAGGAAAGGTCCCAATGGCAATGGCACACACTGGTGACCTGCCCGGGCAGCTAGGAAACCTCGATGGGGTTCTGCTGGCATGACAGTCCTGCGGTGAGGACTTGGACTTGAGGGCTGATGAGGATGGATGCTAGAAGCCCTAGCTAGAAACTCCGCCGGCCTCCCCCCACCCCCTCCTCCTCTCACCATCTGTGGCTAAAAACACGAACCCCACCCATCCCATTACACAATGCTTATCTGGATACCATCTAAGGTCAGACTGCATGAGAGGAAGCCCATGACTTAAAAGTTAGGAAATACTTTTGGGCTTCACTGGGGAGAGGGGATGGGGAAGTCCACACTGTGAAACAAGAAGGTGACAAGAGCGACCCCGGTTCTTCCTCTGACTCGACACAGTGTTCAATGGGCTATATGTGGAAATGTGACCTTTCCACCTGGAAAAGCCCAGCCTCACTGCCTTCCTTATAAGGGCCCATATCCTGAAGGAAGCCAACTCGGAGAGCAGCATTCTTTTTAGGTAACCACGCCTGCTCAGCAGTTGGGAGGCCTGGGTTTTAGCTGTGTAAGATTTCGGGCTTTGTCCTCAATGAGAAAATAGAAACCAACAGCATGATCATCAAGGTGGCTTACATCCCTTAAAAGTCAGCACTCTGATGTTCATTCAAAACCCTAACAGACCTCACACAATTGGGTTTATGAGTTAAAGCGGACGCGTCAAGCTCGAAATGTTCTCTGAAGACTGTATTGGTAGTAAGCAAATTCTTTTAACATTACCAGAGCTTGCGTCACCCAAAAAAACTCAAGAAAGAAGTAACATTTCCTTCTGAAAGTCTCTACTGACCGTAATTGAACATGGCGCCTCCCAGAACCCTGAGCTTCCGTTTGCAGTTCCTCAGAAAGGAGAGGTGTTACGGGAGTGCAGGGGACAAAACAAATGCGAGGAACTAGCCACTCTGATAGAACAAAGTCATTTGGTAAAGACTTAGCATAGCTCCATTCCAAAGGACGAACACTTTCTAAACATCCTGGCACAACACAAAAAACCAAGTACTGTGCACACAGCCCAAAAGTGGCACCTTAAATTTCAAGGAAGGTCAACATGGCGGGAGTTGACCCTCCAGAGCCTGGGGACCGTGTGTTTAGCCGGCCAGGTCTCAGCTCACTGCACTGGTCAACCTCTGGACATCTGGAAAGCTGCACGTCGTCTGACCTTCTGCTGGGATGATTTTAAAGAGTGCAACATCTATGACATTTCTTTGCAATGATTCTGGTCTTTTGTCTCTCCCCATCGAGGGAGTTTGAAGAGAGAGCAGTCCCCTGCATCTGTCAGCACTCTCGACCCACGCGTGGCTTTTCGCCCTCTGGATCCAGAGCACACGGCGGCTGGGCGAGGCGGGGCGTGTCGCCACGGGTGCGCACCTGGGATGGCGCAGGAGCAGGACCCACGTCTTCTCTGGCTCTGACTTCGAGCCATGACATGCCCTTTGCCAACAAGCTGAAGTCGTAGTGTGAACCACCTGCACGCTATCCAGGAGGCTCAGAGAGGCACTTTCTAGCAATGTGAGTGTCCTCCATGTGCCGCAGAGTCTCTGATGGCCCAAGAACATCCCTTTGCTTGTCCTGAAAGTCTAGTGATAATAAAAGGGAGGGTGGTGGGGGATGGAATTAAAGGATGGCTGCCATTTGTGGTGGAGACTGAGAAGGCAGCTGGTTTTAGTGCCTTCCAAACCCCAGAAGGAACAGACTGTCTACACTCTGACGTAGCGCCCGTCTCTCGGGTGCTTCCTCGCTGGCAATCCTAACATCCCTAACTCCACGAGGTGGTGCTGTTATCATGCCCGTGTGAAAGCGGAGGACTCTGGCAACTGCCCTCGGTCAATAGCTCATCCAGGGAGGAGCCAGGCCTTACGCCCAGGCCCAGTCTGACTTAAAGATCCATACTCTTCAACTCAACAACACCAAAAGAACAAATAACTCAATTACAAAATAGGCAAACGACTTGAAAAAAGACATTTCTCCAAAGATGATACACAAGTGGCCAATAAGAATATGAAAAGATGCTCAACACCAGTATTCATTAAAGGAATGCAAATCAAAACCACAATGAGGTATCACCTTGTACTCATTAGGATGGACATGTCAAAAGAACCCCAGAAAACAATTATCGGTGAGGATCCGGAGATACCGGAACCCTTGTGCACTGTTGGTAGGAATGTAAAATGGTGCGGCTGCTGTGGCAAACAGTATGGCAGCTCCCCTCCCCCCAAATTAAAAACAGAATCACCATGTGATCCAGCAATTCCACTTCTAGGTACATATGGAAAAGAACTGAAGGCAAGATCTTGGGCAGATATGTGCACACCCATGTTCACTGCATCACTATTCACAATAACCAAAAGGTAGAAACAACCTAAATATCCACTGACAAAGGAATAAACAAATGTATTTCTCACTCACTCTCTCTCTGTCTCTCTCTCTCTCTCTCTCTCTCACACACACACACACACACACACACACACACACACACACACACACACA